>NC_135858.1:32096772-32396772 GCF_031162955.1 Sander vitreus | reverse complement strand
ACATTTTAAAAGTTGAATGGTTTTAATAGCTGAACGTATGCAGAAGTTACGTAGAGCCAAAAAACGTACGGAAGAGGGAATAAAATTAGACTAGAAAATGCATTTCCTGCAGAAAATGCGTGGGAATGCTGAATAGCTGAATTGCTAAAGCTAAACTGGATGAATAGCTTAAATCAGTAAGAAGAAGTTGAAGCAGTGAGAATAGTTGAAAAAGTATGAATGGTTTCAATTAACATGAATTTCATTAAAAAGTTGAATAACACCATTAATATATAAAATTATTTATTTTCTAACTGAAATTATGATTAAGTCTGGAAGACTTACAAATGCCATGAGAAACAGAGATGAAAATATGAAATAAATTGTTTGAAAAATCTCAAATGGATTGCACTGCTGAAAATCTTGGACGTTGAAATGTAAAATTGTCAGTTGGAAGATGAACTGCATTACCTTATTAAGCTAAGAGCTGAAATACATTTCTAGAAACGCTGGAAGCTAAACTGTAATACTGTCAAAAGTGGAAGTTCAAATAAATTGACTAAAAAGGCTAAAAATATAAATACTTTGTATTATTATCAGACATATTCATTGCAAAGAACAAAAAAGGGGGGGGGGAGAGAGAGAGAGAGAGAGAGAGAGAGAGAGAGAGAGAGAGAGAGAGAGAGACAGAAGAGGGAGGGAGAAAGAGAGAGAGAGACAGAAGGAGGCAGGGATAGACAGACAAGAGGGAGGGAGACAGAGACAGACAGACAGACAAACACAGACAGACAGACAGGAAGAAACAAAAACTGACAGACTGACAGAGACAAGAAGAAACAGAAACAGACAGACAGACAGACAGGCAGACAAACAGACAGACAGACGGGAAGAAACAGAAACGGACAGACTGACAGACAGAGACAGGGAGAAACAGAAACAGACAGAGAGAAACAGACAGACAGACAGACAGAGAGACAGAGAGAAACAGACAGAGACAGATAGAAGTGGAACGCAAAAGATATAGACTAATGTTCATATTACTGCCTGTAGTATTCAAGTTGACTGTCTGTGAAAGGGTTGTCATGGCTACTAATGACCTGTGACCATGTTGATAAACATCCTTTGAAGTCTGTGATGAGATCTCTTTGATCTTTAATCAGGTTAACGACTGTGTCACCTGCTGAAACTGTCAGCTGTGCCCCACTGGAGCTATTCAAAGACACAGAGCAAGCTCTCAAATAAAGCCTCAGACTGCTAAAACGATAAAGGGTATCAGTGAAATGATGTAATCGTGACCACCACAAGGCCTTTGTGAACGTATTCATGTAAAATTTATGTTGATAAACTTAAGAATGTGGGCATATCAGCGATTTAAAAAAGTGGTTCGCTCTGCGTTTTGCTCAGAAATGTGGAGAATGTTAAACAGGACACCGAATGGAGGAAGATGTGGAACTCTTGTCATTTGGAAGCTCACCGAGCTAAAAGTATAAGTAATATCGCATAGGCTGAAACTAGACAAAAATACCTACGTTTTGATGTATAAATTGTGCAGGACAAGTAGATATTGTGGGCGTGAGAGCAATTTATAGAGAAGGGACAACATCCACTCTGGCAGACGCAACACACACTCATTAGAAACGCAGAAAAATCCTGAAATGATCACTAAACTTAAACAGCTTTTTCACAAAAACTGTAAAAGATATCAAACTGAAAAGCCATAGCCTAATACCTGAATATTTCGTTAACATTTTAAAGTTTGTTTGGCATCTGTAGGTGAAAGTATGAAGGAGCTGAAAATTTCGGGAGCGGAAGATTTGAAGGATTTGAAGCATGCTCTCATTGACTTCAATGATAAAAAAAGTGTAAAAAAGCTTAATATTTTAAAAAGTATAAATAGTAGAAAAAAAGTTGAAAAAGTCCCATCATTAGCTGAAAGAGCTGAACATTTTAAAAGTCGAATGGTTTTAATAGCTGAAAGTATGCAGAAGTTATGGAGAGCTAAAAAACGTACGGAATAAGAAAAATAAAGAAAATGGCCGAACAGAATAACAATAGTTGGAATGCTGCTGAATCAGCATTCCCACTAAAAATGCATTTCCTACTGAATAGCTGAATTGCTAAAGCTAAACTGGATGAATAGCTTAAATCCGTAAGAAGAAGTTGAAGTAGTGATAATAGTTGAAAAAGTTTAAATCGTTTCAGTAAGTAAGTAATTTCCTTAAAAAGTTCGAAGCTTGCTAAACTGAACTGTTGGCTTTAAAAGTTGAATAATGACAAAAGATGTAGAACATTGTGAGGTCTGAGTATATTTTCTAACTGAACTCACAAATGCAGAAATATGAAACAAATTGTATGAAAAATCTTAAAGCTCAAATGCGTTGCACTGCACTGCTGAAAAATCTGGAAAATTGTCAGAGTTGGAAGTGAAACTGCATTACCTAAGTGAAGGAAGTGAAGGAAGAGCTACTCGCTAAGATTGAGGAAAAGTCAGAGAGTCAAAACACCATGATTGACCAGCTAAGACGAGACTTAAAACAGGCTACCAAAGCGGAAAAAGCCGACAACGCAGCGCTGGGGAAGCAGGTAGCTTAGCTGGAGGAGGCTACAAGCAACCGACTATTACTCGGCTTGAGATGGACATGGTAGCAATGAAAAAACAGATCGACGTACTGAAAGCACGCAATGAAGATCTCAAAGCCTGCTCACGACGCTGTAACCTACGAGTCATATGGCGTTATATATGTGCCTCATTCCTGGCCTGGGTTTTTCGTTTAGTGTATAGATGTATTTGTGTTCTGGCAATGTACATTATTTGTTATTAAATTCATAAGCAACTATAGGACATTTCCAGTGGGGAAGTCAGACATTGCAAGGCTAATTATGGTATATAATGTCATATGTCAGGTTTAGATAACTGACCGAAAACTATCTTTACAAGTTGGAATTTACATGGTGAAGCAAAATAAGATCTTTCTGCACCTTAAGAAGCTGAAGACAGAGGTGGCATATTTACAAGAGACACTCTTGAAAAATTGTGACCATGCCAAGCTTAGAAGGGGAGGATTTCAACACATTTTTCACTCTAGTTTTAATACTAAAAGTCAAGGTACGGCTATACTTGTACATAGAAATACCCAAATCCTAAAATCTAAAGTAATATCAGATAAAAATGGACGATTTGTAACTGTGCATGGTAAGTTGTATAATGTACCAGTTATTTTGGCAAACATATACGCTCCAAATTGAGATATTGTCGAATTTTTTAAGGATTTCTTTGCCATGCTACCGGAACTAAATGATCGCCAGTTAATTCTAGGCAGCGACTTTAATTGTGTGCTGCACTCCACTCTAGATCTCTCAAGCCCTACCAGTAGATCCTTGTCTAACTCGGCACAACATATTATCTCCTTTCTCCAAGCTTATGGAATAGGACCCCTGACGGTTATTGTCTCACCAGTTAAGGCAGGCAGAAGCAGATACCTATATTTCAGAGATTGAGACTGCAGGGGGTAACAACTATTGGCCAACAGGAGATTAACAATGAGTTTAAGAAATGATATGAGCAAGAGGCTGCGGACAAAGAAAAAGTTAAACAATTTCTGGATAATATTACTTTGCCAACCTTGGAAAGGGACGATATTGAGGCCTTAGATACATCTATCTCAGTAGATGACTAACAGAGGGCAATTAGTAAAATAAAAAGTGGGAAAGCACAAGGCCCTGATGAATTCCCTATTGAATTATTCAAAAAATAGCCAGCCAAGCTCTCCCCATTGCTGCGTGAACCCCGATAATAACAGAGGCAAAGGACCCTTTGAAATGTGAGAATTATAGACAAATAAGTCTGTTGGGAGTTGATTATAAGATTTTGACAAAATTGTGAGCAGCAAGATTGGAAACAGTAATGCAAAAATGCACCCAGACCAATCAGGTTTTATTTCTGGTCGACAGCTCTGTGGCAATCTGTGTTGCCTGTATAACATTATTTACTCTCCAAATGCTTCAATTATACCTAAGTCTTAATCACCCTAGACGCCCATTTGATAGGATTGAGTAGGAATATCTATTCAAAGTATTGGAAAAGTTTAGATTTGGCACCTCCTTCTGTTCATGGATAGGAGTGCTGTACAAATATTATGGAACTTTTTTAAACGCAAATACCGTTATATACTGTATACCCTGGTAAAATGTCAAGAAGGTATGAAGGTATTTAAAAAATAGATACCGCCGACTGCATCGAAGTCGAAGCAAAGACACAAATTCATCCTGGACGGCACAAATTGAGGTAAAGAATAATTTGTACAAGTTGAAGAAAAGTCACACTTGCTGTTTTCATCTACTTCATGAACAAATGGAGACAAGAAGAAAAGCCTGGAGGAAAACTACAGAAAGCAGCTGGGCTTTCGCAGAAACGCATTTCAAAGACAGGTGTGTACGTTGCTACCTAACTACTACGGCAGCCATTTTTGTTTGAATATGGGGGGGGGGGGGGAGAATGTACAGTCTATAAGCGCAACAGTAGTAATGTGAAGTAGTTTACCTTGTGGTACAGCAGAGGGCGCTCTTAGGATCAGCTTGACCTCTTGCTTGAAATCAGAAAAGGGTTCATTGCCACCATAAATTACACTTAGGCCTATGTGGAATTCGCCCTACTGACAATCCGTAAACTAAGCTAATAAATCAAAATGGAGGACACTAGCTTGTTGGAAGAAATGTGTAAATATGTGCACAGACATGATTTGCTCTACATGATGAAGAAAAATTTCCAGGTTCTGGAAACAATGAGCTGTTCTGATATGAGACAGAGCTCAGTAAAGGATTAGCCTCCAATAGTCTTCATTGAAACATTGAACCTACTGACATGGTACTCACCTACAAGCACTCATGCACACAATAAACCCTCTATTTTGTCTCTAGAAACCAGTCTCATAATCCTCTTTTATTTACAACACTGCTCTTTTTCTGAGCAGCTGTTAAAGTGCTAACTGTTGCAACCTGAGGATAATATTAAAGGCAGTGTTTTTGAAGTAAGGAATAGAGGTAATTTTGCAAAGCATGGATAGCATGCTCTTGGGAAGCGCGCGCGCGCGCGCACACACACACACACACACACACACACACTCCTTTCTGTGCCTGCTTGGGCAATAACAAGGGCAGTGCAGAGAGAGTGAAGGGTAAATGTTAGTGTGTCTGGTCCTCTCTGAATGCTGTGTGTGTGTATAAAACACAGCTACACAAAGAGCCTCTTTGTGATCCCATGCGGCTAATGTTGCTTTTCCATAGTGTTGCCTTAATTAAACATTAGGGTGTGTGTGTTGCTTATGGAGCCATGCTTGTTGCATAACACATAAAAGGTGAGCATGAAGTCATAAAACAGTTTGAGGGCCACTGCTGGAGCTCTTTTCACCAGACTACAAAAGAGTGTGCAGTAAAAACTAAATGAGCTTCTCCAACAACACAATCAGAATAAAAAAATCATTATCCTAAAGAAGTTGGAAACCAGAAGAGCTGCCAGCCACTTCACAGTATTGACAAGCCATGAAACCATAAAGAGCCCCAGGCATTCCCACAGCTGTGAGTCAGATAATGGGATGATACTGTACATACTAGGTTGATAACCTTGACAAACATGGAATCAGGCACTCACACAGTCAGAATACCTGGAGGGTTAAACCAAATATACCCAATTATTTGTGAACAAATCTGTTCAGCAAAAAAATAACTACTCGCTCTTGCCACTGATTCTCTCTAAAAGTCCCAGATGTTTCCCAGAAGGCTGAACAAACAAATATGATACTGTCACGATGAAACCCTTTGATAGGTGTAGTAAGCGATGTTAATCAAATACACTTTTTGTCAAATTCAGCAAATATCTCCTCACGGTCACCTAGCTCTCTATTTTCTGTGTGCGCTGAAAAAAATCAGGTGTTCCTACACAGCCCTGGTTGTGTAAATGCAAAACAAATGGAATGGTGCGCTTGAGCCAAACAACACTATTCCAGCCAATCAGCGTAGGTGGCGCGTGAAAGCAAGTGTTGGGGGCGTGGGGGAGGGGGAGGGTTGGGGGGAGAGGAGGGAGGCAGCGGCTGGGCCAGGAGTTATCACCAAGAAGAGTTTGCAGAGAAAGAGCAAAAAAGGAAAAGGACTGAAGAATACAAATTAAAAAATAAAAATTGTATAATCAGGAAAGGACTAAGAGCCCTGTTAAAAATCAGTGAGGCGCTGATTTCAAAGGAATGAAAACTGATGAGGCCTCTTGTCGTTATGGGACGAGGGAGTAATAACGTTAGCTTCGCTGTTTCTGTTTTCAACAGGTCAGTTTAACCTTGTCCGCTTTGCTATTGTTTGTGATGGCTGCTCCCAACTGGTTGGCTTTAAAGGCAGTAGCGTCAGTTTGCTAATCCACATCCTAACGTGAGCCAACATCGACTCTGCCATATATCGTTTAGCCAGCAGAGACACTAACAAAAGTGATTGCTATGGAAATGCTGGTCCCATGAATCTGGGGGGGGGGCGGAGATTCTGAAGGGGGGTTGTATTTGTTTGGCAGTTGAGTTCAAATATCAACGATCTTCCCGCAGCATCGCTTACTTCACCTTTAACAAGCAATACTTTTGCATCTTCTAGAAAATACACAAGAAGCTGCTTACAATCATTCAAACATTTTTTTTCTTCTTCATTAAACAAACCAACGTCCACCAAACATCCACTTAGGGCACAACTTTGGGACAATCTCTATATTAAACATTCCTGTTGACTTCCACAGCTGGCCACCTCTCTTCACCAGGCTCTGTTAAATGCCATTGATTTCTCTAGGACAAAACCATGTCTGCTTCTGCTACTTTACCCCAGCTTTAGTCCTGCAGGCTGGGAGAAGTAAACAACCCAACAGCCAATTATGGAGCTCAGGAGAGGGATTTTAAGAGCTGCTTACAATGCAAATGTGGCTAATATTTCTGGATATGTCATCAGGGAGGGAAGACAGTCTGTGTGTGTGTGTGTGTGTGTGTGTGTGTGTGTGTGTGTGTGTGTGTGTGTGTGTGGCCCACCATGTTTCATATAATCTAATGTAACACCATGACAACTGCAGCGAGTTACCTTTCAGTGCAATACAGGCTATGAACCATGACGCTGTCTGATGCTATGAGTAATCTCTCACAACAAACCTGCTCTGCCACAGTAGACCACCCTGAAGGTGGACTTGCCATCGTGGTTTGGGCCACCCTTGGTAAGCGCACCCGTATGAAGACGCTGCCGGCTGGAGCAAAGTATGCTGGTCTGACAGAACTGACACACAGAGGAACGCCACAGAGAGATGTAAATTAAAAAAGAAAAATAGATAAGTTCTCTGCACATTCCTGTCTAAATCCAGAGTGCACAAATGTTGTTTACTTCTCAAATGACTGTGTGTGTGTGTGTGTGTGTGTGTGTGTGTGTGTGTGTGTGTGTGTGTGTGTGTGTGTGCACAGTAGAGAAAGAGGGAGAGATATCACTGTCTCTCTCACCTCGCCGGTTTTACAAGCAAGGTTTACAATGTGCTGAAGGACACGTGCATTAGAGATGCAGAGGAAAGGGTGATCCTACACTCACCTCCGTATTTCAATAAATAACCAGAATCAGAATCAGAAGAATCAGAATCAGAAAAGCTTTATTGCCAAGTAAGTTTTTTACACATACAATTAATTTGTTTTGGTGTTGTAGGTGCATGTCACACATTCTCTAAAATAAGACTGGAGGACTCAGCACTTGTGGACTAACGGTATTTGGGCCACTGTACCCAGTTTGACTGGAGGACGCTGTGTGTAAGTTTTGAAACCAACTGTTGGAGGGACACCTAACCAGACTGTAAGGAATGATGAATGCTGGCTACTCAGTCTACAATCTATATTTTTGAGGACACTTAATCGGGCTGAAAAAAGCGAACATGATGAATCCTGAGGATGCGCTATGTACGTTTTGAAGCCGAGCTTTAAAGGGGCACTTAACCAGACTAAAAATACATGATAAATACTGGCTGGTCAGTTTACAGTTTATGTTTGTTAACAATTAAGCTAGACGGAAAGAACATGAGGGATACGGTCTGTTCAGCTCATAGTCTGCTTATTGCTCCAACTAGATTGGTCTGTTTTTCACACAGCTTAGTCCAGAAATTGTTTGAAGGTGTTTATAATATTGTTAATGTAAACATATGAATTCACTAGACCTGTTTCAATTAACCTGTGACTTAAGACAGGAGGTGTAGTTTTGAGCTGAAGTTTTGCGCAAACTGCGTTTGATGTGGTCACTCATCTTATAAATAGGGGAGGGGGTCTGAGGTCTCAGAGGGTTAGGGGATTTATTTTACTTTTTATGTTTTTGTCACACCTTGCTCAGAGCTAACAGTTCAACCTTTGCTACAGATTTGTCAGCAAAATCCGGTAGGGTACTCGAGACACGTATGCGTTTCAATTTTGAAGATGAAGCTTTCAATCCTTTCAGTTAACATCAGCTACGAGCTAAATCCCTGGATTATTTAAGAAGGAAAAACATAGACGTGGCACTTATACAAGAGTCACACTTACGTAAAAGAGATGTAAATCGTTGAAAATAAATACTTTAAGGTTGCTGCCTCATCTGGTGACGACACCAAAACCAAGGGCTCCATCATGTTGCTGTCGCGGAAATCCACACTTACCGTAGACAAAAGCAGTAAAGACTCTTCAGGCAGGATATCTTATATATGTACCACGATAAGGAGTAGGAAAATAGCCTTTGTCTCGGTATATGCACCAGCTACATATGAGGAAAGTTTCTTCCCACGCCTAACCAATGAATTGCTCTCTCTCAATGAATATTCACTAATTATAGGGGGAGACATGAATGCAGTACTAGATTTAAACCAGGATAGATCAGGGGTCAATCACATGAAAGCCCAAAAACGCATATCAGACATGTTTAAAGCAGAATCCCACCATTTTACAGACATATGGAGGATGCACAATCCTACTAGCAAGGATTACACCTTCTTTTCCACACGTCACCTCACCCATTCCCACATTGATTATATTTTGTGCTCCAGTGAGCTTAAGGCAATGTTTCACATGTTAGCAATGGAACCAGCAATTCTGTCTGATCACAATGCGCTGATAACCACCTTCCGTTGTGATATGTTAACAATTCCCTTCTCGAAAACACAGCTTTTGATACAGAGTTTAGAGCCAAGCTGGCGGAGTTTATATCAATCAATACTGACTCAGTTTCAGACCCGGCGTACATTTGGCAAGCCACTAAAAGATTTATTAGAGATTTCACATCTTCCTTTGCGGTCAATTTGAAGAAAAAGAGAGAGGCAAGGATTGCGGAGTTGGAAGAATGTTGTAAATTGTTAGAACAGACGTGTTTTTCTAAATCTACACACTCTTTTAGTCACAAATCGAGCAGAGCTAAATGATTTGCTAAGGAGAGCTGAATTCATAATGCACAGAGAGGCAAAATTACTATTTTAATGGTTGCAAACCAAGCAAATAGCTTGCTCTGAAATTAAAACAAAGCGAATCAAGAGCTGCTATCAACAGCATCCGCACAGACAGAGGTATCTCAATGAATCCTAAAGATGTCACCGCCACTTTCCAATCCTTTTATTCAAAGTTGTATGAATCCTCCTGCAATCCGGATCCGACACAGTGCCAGAAGTTCCTGAAAGAGCTAAACCTGCTTCTTCTTGACCAAGAGGAGGCAGAACAACTGGATCAACCTATAACGTTAGAGGAACTTAAATCAGCGTTAAAAACAGCTAAGGAGGGGAAAACACCGGGGTTGAACGGAATTCCATCAGAACTTCTGCTACAATATTTTGACATACTAGGACCTACCATTTTACAAACTTTAACCTCGGCCATAGAGAGGGGCACCTTTCATCAACAAACCAACACTGCACTAATTATGGTCATACACAAAAAGGGCAAAGATCCTACGGAGTGTTCAAACTACAGGCCCATCAGCCTCATTGGGACGGATATTAAGCTCTATTCCAAAATCTTGGCAATACGCCTAGAACGCTTTATTGAGAAGCTAGTCCACCCCAACCAAAAGGGTTTATACCAAAGCGTCACGCTACAGATAATATAAGCAGATTATTCCATGTAAGAGAAGAAGCCAAAAACCTTCCAACAACGGCAGCAGTTTTATCACTGGACGCGGAAAAAGCTTTTGACTGCCTATAGTGGAACTACTTGTGGCAAGTAATGGAGAGGCTTGGTTTGGGAGCCAAATTCATTGGCATGGTACGTACTTTATATGCAAATCCCACGGCCATAGTCTCAACCAATGGCCTGCATTCACAGCCATCCCCTGTCGCACGGGGATCGTGACAGGGATGCCCACTATCTCCCATGCTATTTGCGATCTCTCTTGAACCGTTAGCCCAAGCCATAAGGCAAAATAAAATATGTAATGTCCAGATTAAATCCAATAGCAACTCAATATCGTTATTTGCAGATTATGTTTTGCTGTACATCTCTGACCTTGAGGACTCTGTCCCAAAAATTCTTAAGATCTTTAACGAATTTGGCTCAATCGCCGGCTATAAAATCAACTGGAATAAATCTAATCTTCTGCTGAACAACGGACAGGTGACATCAGTTATTAGTGACACAATACCAACCCAAAGCAAAATTACATATTTGGGCATCACCATTCACGCATCGCTACAGCGAGTTGTCCAGGACAACTATGAAACTCTACTAAGTAGTGTTCAAAGAGATCTGGCCAATTGGTCTGCGCTGCCGGCATCGCTACGGTCCAGGATTGCGGTCGTTAAAATGAACATAGTTCCTTGTGTGAATTTCTTAAGTACAATGATCCCCTTACCCCCACCAATACATTTCTGGAAGAAACTTGATACCGTAATTCGGCAGTATATTTGGAATAATAAACAACCTAGGCTGTGTACCACAGAGCTTTTTAGCTACGGGCCCTCAGAGTGTGGATGGACCCCTCATCTACAGTCCCATGGAGAGAAATAGAGCAAAACCTCACTGTAAGTCTAAGACTGCAAGACCTTGCCTTTACAGG
The DNA here is from genome assembly GCF_031162955.1 of Sander vitreus. Lineage (NCBI taxonomy): Eukaryota > Metazoa > Chordata > Actinopteri > Perciformes > Percidae > Sander > Sander vitreus. The sequence goes on along the minus strand of NC_135858.1, from coordinate 32,385,741 downwards.
TGTGTGTTCAAAAAAGTGTATGCTAGCCTATGGCCCTATTATCACCAACACATTGACCAACTTTAAACAGGTCGAGGAGCTACTACGCTACACCAATAAGTGGCATTTGAACACCCCAATTTGGCACAACATACACTTAACAAACCTTTTGTTTATAAACAGTGGACTGACAGAGGTATTTATACTCTAGACCAGCTATTCAATGATGAAGGTATGTTAAGTTTTGAAGACCTGAGAGCTAGCGTTGAGGTCCCTAGGACATCCTTCTTCCTTTATCTTCACTTAAGATCAGCCCTAAAATGTTATGGAGTACCATGGGGAAACAGTCTTGAGATGCACCCAATCATTAAATGGCTTGTTGATTCTCCGGTGCGAGGATTAGTGTCCAGGATGTATGCTAAACTGATGCAAGTATCTGTAGGAGAACTCCCAATATTAAAGAAATGGGAGCGAGAGCTGAGCCCGGAGGGGAACGTAATTAACTGGGAGACAGTTTCCCACTGTTCCAAGAACCCAAATCACCAGCAGATCCACTTCAACATATGCCATAGGACATATTGGACTCCCCAGAAGAGATACGTCTCTAAAGCCATTCCTACTCCCTATTGCACGTTCTGCCAACCTGAACAAACTGGAACTTTCTTGCATATGGTCTGGGAGTGTGAACAGGTACATGAGTTTTGGAATAAAACAACATCAATAATATCTGATGTGATATCATGTCGTATTTCTACTGACCCGATTGTTTTGTTACTTAATGATAACTCTAAATTACACCTACTTGGGAGACAGAAGAAAATTTGGCTAGCTGGATCAAACGCAACCAAGAAAATGATAGCTCAGCGCAGGCTCCCCCCCCCACTCGCTTTGTATAAAACAGTGGTTGCCGTATTTTCTGGACATAGTTATGCTTGAGCTCTCTACAGCAAGGATTAACAAAGCCAAGTCATCAACTGTAGACCTATGGAAAAGTGCAGCAGCACAAGTATCAGTCCTAATGACCTCAGCATCACAAGAATTAGAGGAAAGCGACTAGGCAAGGTGTGATTCCCATTTCCTGTTTTTGTTTTTTGTTTATTTTTCTTTCCTCAAGACAGCAGAGGGTGGGGGGTGGGAGAGGGTTGTTGTTCTTGTTCAATTGTGTTAGTCTGTTCTATATGTTCAAAAATATAAAAAAAAAAACAATAAAAAAGTTGATCTTGGTTTTGTTCGTTTAGTTGTCAATCAGAATAACCAGACTGCTTAAAAAGGTGGTCCCGGTGTGGCCCTTATGTGGTGTGAAAGCAAAGAGAAGAAGAACAATATTAATCCCCTTGGGGGAATTACATTTTTGCACTGTAATTTTTCTTTACACACACACGCACACACACGCACGCACACACACACACACACACACGACCTAGAGGTAGGCAACACACACACACACACGACCTAGAGGTAGGCATCAATTGTTGTGTACAGATGTCAGAGTGATACCAGGCTGCATTAACAGACCCCCAGAGCAGTGCCTTGCTCAAGTGCACATCAGAAGTGCCCAGAAGGTTAACATGCAGCTACCAGTCCATAATCTGTACAGACTGATCCGTGCTGGACTTGAACTGGCCACCCTCCGGTTCCCAAGCCAAGTTACATAACTGGGCTACTGCCACCTAAAGCAGACCAACCACCTTATTATATTTAATTGATCTTAGTTTTTCCAGTAATGAAAAGCCATTTAATTTACGTGTTGGGGTGCCTTGAAATTTTCCTAGCTTCCAAAAGGAGACATGACTAAAAAGGTTTGGGAGTAACGTTTTCAATAACTTCTGACTTTATATTTTATATAATCTTTACCTTAAAAGGTATTCTCTGCAGGATTTGTCAGTTGGTGTTTTTAAACAGTGTTCAAAGCTGGCCCCTCCTTTACAGCTCAATAAGTGAGTAGCATTTTCCGATTTAAATGTGTGATATGCCACTATTACTCAGGTTTTAGAAGCATTCTTTGGACCTGTATACAGCACATTCAGAATCTGTGCAGTTTGTGACAGTTTACGGCCTCTTACCTGTTTACGGCTTACAGTTTACAGCTCTGTGTGTTGCTATGGTTGTTGTACACAAACCAACCAACCAGCGGTCAGTTTAACCTTGTCCGTTTGCTATGGTTTGTGATGGCTGCTCCCAACTGGTGAGCTTTACAGCAGTAGCGACAGTTTGCTAATCCACAACCCAACTTTAACTAATGTTGATTCAGCCATATTTCGTATAGTCAGCAGTGACACTAACAGAAGTGGTTGCTACGGGAATGCACGTCCATGAATCTGGGAGGGCGGAGATTCTGAAGGAAGGGTGTATTTGTTTGGCAGTTGAGTTCAAATCTCAACAATCTTTGCGCAGCATCACTTACTGCACCTTTAAATAGTGCAGCATATCTGAAGCTCTTGGCATTCAGAGTCAAATGCACACACAGGGAACATTTCCCTCTTCACTCCTCACCTCCTGCTGGGAATATACAGTAAAATCTGCATGGCACAACATGCTTTTAAAAGAGAACCCAAAGGAATGTGGTTTAAATCATTTCTGTTTCACTAGACAATAGGGAATGAAAAATGTTTAAAAAGGTCTTGAGAATTTATCTACGTTTGGAAAGAGCATGTCTTTTTTTCCTCCGAGAAGCACACAGTGGGGTAGCCTGTTTTAGCTATGGTTGAATATATACACAATAACGTCACTGTGTGTGCTGCTTGTTGCATGGTAATATTGTTTGAACTTTTGGTGGTTCTTGCAGTGTTTTGGGTAGAAGTTGAGCCATATTTTTGTGGATCTTTTCAGCATGTGGTGGCTGCTTAAACTGGGATTCAACAAATGAGAGGTTTGAGGAAATGAAAGGCTTTCATTTAAATAGAGCAGGGGGGCCTTCACACTCTTTGTAGGGCAGATGATGACATTGACAGGCTTACAATGTATGCAACCTTTATATTCTTTAGTACTAACTAGACTGTGCCTGTAAAACAGAGTAGAGAAAACTAGGAGCTGGGTATTGATTGAAATGTTTAGTATTAGTGTCAAAATGAAACTTTTTAGTACAGATAACAAAACATTTTTTCTCTCCAGACCTTACTTTGACAAATACAATTTGTGTTTTAAACTGTGAATCTAGTCAGCTACGTGAAATGATCCTAGCTATCTTATCACATCGTTTTACAATCACTGCTGTGCATAATGGTTATATTGTCGTTGCATGTTGCACATGCAGCTCTCTATTGAGAACATGGAATCTTCTATTTCACTGTCCAATTCACCTCTCATAACACTGCAATGGTTGTCTTGTCTATTGCTGCAGATTTTTCCTAATGTAAATAACAATTTTGATCATTTTATTCTAAATTCTATGTTCAGAGGCCCGTTTCAGAAAGCAGGTTTAGTGAAAACTCTGAGATTGTTAACCCTGAGATGAAGGAAACTCTGGGTTTTCCATTTCAGAAAGGGAGGTAAATAAAACCTGAGAAAGACGGGTTACTCCAGCCCGTTTCAGAAAGAGAGGTAACTTAACCTCAGAGTCAGTTACTATGGTAACTGAGTCTGTGAACCTTACCTTACCTTGAGTTTCTCTCAGTCTCCTCCCTCTGAGTGCTCTTTAATTATCTCATTCATTCATTCAGTCTGTATCAGGCACATTTTGGCACAGTTTTGTTATCTGTGTGAATAAAAAAAACAGGGTTGGTTTATTAACTAACGTTTATTAGGTAACGTTAGACTATAAAACTTTTTTTTTTCCTCGAACATGGCATGTCCTTCTTTTTGACGAGCCCGTTGATGAAGAAGTTGTATTACTTCAGAGGGATTTAACCATACGTCGGGAGATGATATTGAGGCCCCGACTAGATGTATTTTCATTTCCAGATAACTACCTATTTGAGCCATATCGTTTTTTCTTCACAGTCCATCAGATATGTACATAAATGTATCTGTCCTCATATCACTAACGTCACCCATCGTGGACATCCGAGCAGATTCTTTGTGTCGCGTTACGTTTTTTTGCAAACAGCAGTTTTCGACATTGGTGATGCAGAGCATATTAGTAAAGTCACATGCAGAGCCGTCAGAAAAGTGTGCCTTGCTCTGAAACGTCTTTTAAACGTTGTTGTAGTGTTCCCTGGACAAAAACCAGTGAGAGCCATTAAAAAGAAGTTCCACAGGATTGCAGGTGATGATGTAAAACCCTTTGAAATAAATGATTAGAAATTATTATTCTGTTAATGATGGTGCTGCAACCTCAGAATGGGATTAGTATTTTTTCGCCCGCAGGATTGCACCTAAATGAAATAGATTATAGGTTCAATACCATTCCACCAGTTTTCACCAGTAATATTATTCCTGTGATTAAATATATATTTAATACACTATATTGGAACTTACGCATTGACTCAAGCAGCCAATTCTCGGTCTTTTGCAGCAGCAGCCATGTTGCTTTTTTAAATGAAATATGTGTTCAAACTCACTGTATGTGCGCATGAGTATTACCAGTTCCAGAGGGGTAAAGTACGTAGACCGACTTGTTTGTGGTTGTTGCCATGGTGAATCGTAGTGTCATGGCTCCATTCATGCTGCCTTTTTATGGTGGTGGTGCACACACTTAACTCTGAGTCAACCTACTCTGAGTTGATTGAACCAACTCAAATCAGCTGTTCTGGAACTGAAAACTCAAGACTTTCCCATCTCAGGGTAAATCAACTCAGAGTTCAGGGTTAGACTCAGAGTTTGTTAAACCTCCTTCCTGAAACGGGTCCCAGGTGTTTGTGTTAAAGTATTAAAAATGTATGTATTTGAGATTTCTTTTTTTTCCTTATTCTAGTCAAAGAAAGGGACTAGAAGGAATACTTGAGGAACTGAAAGGTACAATATTTGAAAGCATTGTTTTAGTATCAGTACTGAAGCCCACGGATCATACCGGGACACACATTTATGCAGGAGTAGTGTGAAGTTCATGTCTGAGTGAGTGTGTGTGTACATTTGTCCGATGGTAAAGAAATCCAGTCAAGTCTCACACCTCCACCCTAACAGTCTCATTTATCATTGTGCTCTAGCACATGGGTCACCACACGCACACTCACAAGCACACACATCTGCTCTGAATTCACTCAAAGGAACATCATTCACATCTAAATGAGGTCTGAGTGACCTGACCTTGAAAGGCAGGCAGCAGCCAGGACTTTACTTTCATCCAGCCAGGAACACAACACCACACAGTTCAGAGGGGCAGCCAGGATTTCTGCAACTTTCACTGATATCACCCCAAATATTTCAGTATTTGGTACAAAGAGCTGAACAAAAAGAATCTGACCTGATCCACTGTGTTCCTCCAATGACAAGATGAGGGTTTTCCCTGGCCACAGCTATGTACAACAAGTGGAGTCCCCAGGTTTGAGCAACGATGGCAGTAGAGGGTGTCACTCAATGATGAGATGTGGCTATTTACACAGAGGAAAGGAAGACAAAACATTTTCCTCATCAGTGTCACAACTATGAAGTACAAATAGCACTGAAAAGCAATAACACCAGGTGTAAACCCTTCAGGTCATTGGCATCTTTTTATGTATCACCATCTTGCACTTAAATGAGGGAGAGGATAAAACATGTGTGTACCGAGTACCAAATCTATTTATCCATGAAAAAAACATTATATATGGAATTTTACTACAGATACAAATGATAAGCAGACATTAAATAGTAAATTAATGAACAGAAGTGACAATACCTCAAAATGTTTACGTGAAGATATAAAGACTGTCTACAGTACATACATACGTTTGTTTTATACCCAGGGGCGGATTGGCCATCTGGCAACTCAAATGCCAGAGGGGCCAGACCATTTTTTTTTTATGTGGGCCGGTCAGATTTTTTTTTTTAATATACAAATAAACTGTCTTTACAGGCCGACAGCGCAGAGGATCTGTTTTTATCGCTTGCGCAATTTCACTATGGTTATAATAATAATAATTATATTAATAAAAATAATAATAAATATTAAGCATTTTGCCAGTCAGCAACGGCCTGGTCCCAAGATGGGCCCAAGATGGGCCGACCGACCCAATCAGAAGTTACTCAAATTGGGACGTTCAGTCAAAATCAAGCAGATCACCTGCAAACAAGATCTCTGTTTGCAGGGTTCAGGCTGTACCGGACTCTCCCAGTGATCATGTTGCTCTGGGGGACCGGCTGTGTAGCGAGAAGCCGCTAGTGATGGGCGCCGGAGCTCTGACTGCTTTCTGTCCGCGCGGCCGTCTGACGGCATCATTATGCAATACCGGTCTTGTTGTTGTGTTAAATAGTAGTCTAATTCGGTGTTTTGGTACAGTTGGTTTTAATACCTGATGCCAAGTGTAGGCCTATAGGAGTACACATGACAATCCTGAACAAGCAGCGTCGCTCTGCTCCGTCTTTCTGCTGTGCCCCATTCAGTTAGTGTTTAGTTTTACACTATGAAGGTTAAACTCTGCAATTAATCCGTGGTTCACATGTATGCATGAACTGTGGTGGTCCATTACACTGTAGGCTATATTCAATATCAATGATACTTTTTGATCAATAGAATGTAGAAAACATTACACTTCACAATGTTTTGTATCCATAACATGATTGTGTTATTGTACAATTTAGCAGTACCCTCTATAAGTCAATCCTACATTTTTCAACTTGGGAGAACAAAGTGACCATAAAGCCCTGTTCATGCTGATTAAACAACTGGACCTTGGGGTCAAGTGTTGTCGTCTCCGGTCCATGTCCCAGATGCGAAAGCCCCCTTACTGGACTACTGAATATAATAATAATCCATTATATTTTGTATTTTAAATTGTTACCTGCCACCAGAATTTTGTGATTTCCTTGCCATAAATATAGATGTTTTTACCATAAATTGGTGACTAAAAATGTATCAGAATGCAGAAATAAAAGTATTTTATCCTCAAAATTTCCAAAAGGCCAATTCTGAGCAAGGAAAAACCCTGAAGTATAATCACAGACAGCCATAACAACATTTTAAAATTGCAGAGTTAGAGAGATAAAACGACGATGAAAGATGAAAAGATACAGACAGACAGACAATATGTACAGTGTCAACAGAGAAATACGGACAATCAAACAGACAGACAGTGACAACAAAGAACATACTGTAGAGAATGACAGTAACAGCATACAAACGGCATAAACAGACAATATGTGTACATTTGTTATAAACATGTGCTCTTTAAAAAGTAGTAAGCATTGTTTGCCAGTTACATTAAATGTTTAAAAATCTGTTACATAAGGTACTGCCTATATTATTTCACCATCTGTACACAAATGTAATTAGTGAATGCACGTGTCCGTGGGTGGGGCTGCATGGGCATGGTAATGTGGGCTGGTGTGGCTACAGTGCCAGGGCTGAAATTTTGTCCCAGTCCGCCCCCGTTTATACCTCTACTACTCTTTTCTGTTTTTTTCAGGGCCAGCGAATTGTCAAGTCTACTGGTTTACCCCATTTATATCATGAGGGTGGGCCAATAGAAACATCTCCGTATGATGCAACACAGTTCCTCCAAAATCAAAACCATACAATTGAATCAGCACCTCTCTAAAACAATTAACAAAAACAGAATATATTAACCTTTATATAAAGGATTTATTGCTGGACTGCTAGATTACATTGCTGGAAATTACTTTTAGTTAGGTGGTCCTAATAAACTGGCAACAGTGTATTCCCCACAGGATACATTGTAATAACTGCAGTGCTAACTAGCACACCAGTCTAAGATAATGACCATGGTGTCCTGCTAAAAATCAGCATGTTAGTATTCTGACGTTAGCATTCACCTTAAAGAACAGCTATGCCTGACTACAGCTTCACAGAGATGCTAGCATGTTTGCAGATGAAGTCTTTTTTCACTTGTGATGGAATGATGTTCACAGTCAACCCCTCCCTCTCTTCTCCCAAACCCGTCCCTACAACCTATTAAATAGAATTATGAATTTCTTACTCACTGTAACTTTTATTCTTGTATTTGTATATTTTTTATTATACGTTTTATTTTCATCGTGACCGTTTTTAATTGCTCTTTAATGTTTCATGTAAAGCACTTTGAATTGCCTTGTTGCTGAAAGGTGCTGTAGAAATAAAGTTGCCTTGCCTTACAACCTCAGCCTGTCAGTCAGTCCCCAGATCATAGAAAGCACCGTTGTGCCTGCTTATCTCATAGGAAGTGTAACGTCAAGAACAGCACCGCAAAGTGCTTTTGGCTTGCCATTAATATCGTATATCACAGTGAATGGTGTCTGCGTGAAGTTTTGAAAAACTGTAACCACACTTGGGCATACTGTGCGTAGTTTGCTCTGTCCGCACCTCTGAGCGCGCACGTGTGTGTGTCGGACCTCTGCTCTTTGTCAATATGCAGAGAGGACAGATAAGCTTGCGCTTACTCTCAGGTACCGAAATTTGGCACCGTTTGATTTTACGTGAACCAATACTCGGTAATACCGACGTGATTCGGTCGGTACCGGTAAAAGTACATGTTTCGGTACCCAACCCTACTGAAGTGCAAAGCTATCCGTCCAACATTTAGCACCACAACCCAGTGCCCTTTTGACACTGCTTCAACATTGTTGGTAATGGGATCAATGAGATTACACAACGTTAGTTACACAGATGCCCAGGCACTGATAAACTCATACACATGACCCCCCCGAACACACACACACACACACACACACACACACACACACACACACCTCACCCCTCCATCTGCATGTAATGACTGTCCCAGTCAATTCCCAGTGCAATCAGTCCAAACCAAAATACCAACCAACCAACCAAGAGGTAAAGACAAGAGGATGTGTAAGGAGGAGGTGGGAGTGTGGAGGATGATTGGGAGCTGGGATAGACAGGTCATGGGCTTGATTTATGAGTCATCCCAACTGTTGTGGAGCAATCAAAATGCACCAGTGGTCCCATCTGCATCCATTTCCTCCTCCCCCAGTGGCACGGCAGGGAGGCTGGGAAAAAAAGGAGGGGGTGTGTGTGTGTGTGTGTGTGTGTGTGTGTGTTAGGGGTTAGTTTGTTCTGTGTGACCACCTCTTATGCCTTCTGTTCCAAAACAAGGGAATAAGAACTACATTAAAAACACAATAGACACTCTCCCAACCCCCATCAGTCTCCTGCTGGTTACAACTACCAATGTGTGTGTGTGTGTGTGTGTGTGTGTGTGTGTGTGTGTGTGTGTGTGTGTGTGTGTGTGTGTGTGTGTGTGTGTATGTGTGTGGAATAGCAGTTATTTACTGACCAAACTGAAGTAGTACATCACAAATTTCAGGCTGAGAATAATGAATGTTTTGAGAGGAGCTGTGCCTCAGGATTTAAGCCAGGACTTGCGCTTCCTGTGCTTCCTTCTAGCTGAAAAGCTGCCAACTCAAAGGGTTTCGTAGTCCGTACCTCTCATATGAAAATTCAAATTAAGAGTGGTTGGGCCTCTACAGTACCGTGAAATACATTCAATTAAAATATCTGCCATTTTTTACAGCGGGTAACAATAAGAAAGCTGAAATGATAAAATCCCTTCTTTTTGCTCTGCAGATTGGTGACCCTCCTCTTTTAATTGTTTCATCATGCATTGAGACTGCCATGGAGGATAAAGCAAAAAGACATTAAGGTTAATGAATAAAGTTGGTACCATAATAAACAGAGAGATAATGTCCCTAACCCCAAACATGATCATGCCCAATTGGAACATACGTGCAGCCCTAAACCCTTCAATATCTTCCTTTGGGTTACCCTAACCCACCTAGTTTCTTTCTCTTGCAGTCATACTGCCTTTGCTGTTTATAAACATCTGCTGATAAGTTTGGGAGAAATCTCATTCTGCTGTTTTTGTACATCACCTCTTTCTTCGCCCTTGCGGCTCTAAGGATGTTTTCTCTGCCTTTGTAGTTTAGGCACTTCACAATAAATGTTCTCGGAGCAGTGTTGGGTTTTTGGCACGTTGTGATTCGGTGAGCCCTATCCAGAACGGGGTGATATCTTCAGAATGCCCGCTATCAATTTCTCCATGTAAGAGCAGGGGTCGGAGCATTCCTCTCTCTCAGGTATACCCAGTATGTGGATGTTATTGCACCGGCTTCCCCCCTCCAAGTCCTCTACTTTACTATTACGAGTTTTGTTGTCTTTTCAAGTTTTTCCACAACTTTTTTTGTTTTGTTGTTAATCTTATCCTCTGCCGTGGATATGCATTGTTCCGCCTCAGCAATGCGGCCGCTGCATTCTTTAATGTCGGTTTGAACATTTTTAATTGGTTTCAGTACACCATCCATCTCAGAGTGAAATAGTGAAATAATTTGTGTCGACGCGTCACACGTAGAAAAAATAAACATAGCTGCCTCCATCAACACCACAAGTATGGATTCCTCGCGAGTTCAACAACAAGTTGAGAAAGAGGCTCGCACACGGTCTTCTAAAGTGTGGGAGTATTTTACTCTTAATGCCAACAACAACATGGTAGTCTGTAGACTTTGTAAAATACATCAGGAGTCAGAGTCAGGATAACAGCAGCAAACACCGTAAGTTCTGCTCACCTTTTTGCTCTGCTCCCTTTCCCTCCCAAGTAGAGTTTAGATTCTCTGCCCGAGCCCAAACTTGACCCACGAGCCGGGTCGGTACGATATTTCCTACCACTATCCCTGGGCCGGGCCAGGCCGGGCCCTTGATCAAGCATTTGTGTTTTTTTAATCATTACTTTATTAGCCTAATTGGGTGGGGAGAAAGCTATGCCTCTCCAGTTTCTCCCGTAGCTCTGGGTATATGTCCTGCACTGACCTGAGTGTGAGGTAAACTGTGCTAAATCGTGTCTCCCCCATCTGTAGCACTATCTTCGATAATTGCGTAACCAGGCCAGATTGTTTCAGATATCTCACGAGTCCTTTATTTATTTATCTTTTTAGAAGTAACTTAAATTGTATTCACAACTTCAAGCTATACTGCATAGTTGTTGTTTTTTTAAATAGATTTTATTAATTGTTATCGAAATATAACATAACCTCTGTGCACTCTCAAGATCGCGTTCCCACTTCTGTATCACCTTCCTTATATCTGATGGGTCTAAGGAGTAGAGCAGCGAATAGGAATGAGAGAGAAAATGTCTTATGTCTTTTCGATTCAGTATAAATAAATCTATATCACCAAGAGAGGGAGTGCCTGTGTGGAGATTTTTTGACAGAACAAAGCTATGAAGTTGAAGATACCCGTAGAAGTGTTCAGATGCAATGTTGTATTTTTGTTGAAGTTGTTGAAAGGACATCAGTGTATTACCCTGGTATACATCCGAAATAAGCCTGATGCCTTTCTTATGCCAACTATCAAACATACTATTATTAATTCCTGGGGCGAACTCATCATTCCTAGTCACAGGTGTTAATGCAAGGGATGAAGCGTTTTCCCCAGAATGCTTTGTAATGTCTCGCCAGACTCTGATAGTGTTGTAAATAATAGGGTTACGCTTAATGTCTGGCGACCTCTTTTTTCCGTAATTTGTGAGTTTGCTCAGAAGGGAGTAGGGAGAGGAGAACCATTCATCAATACCCGCTTCAGATTTTAAATGAGACTGGAGCCAGTCCCAGACTATTCGGGTGTGGCAGGCCCAGTTATAATATTACAGAACATAACAGATTGGGTAGGGATAAGCCCCCTCGTTCCAGTGGCAGTTTTAAAGTCATAATTCTGATTCTGGGTCTTTTATACACAAGACTTCTTTTGCTTTTTCACAAATAAATCGTGAAAAGGCCCGTTCTAGATCCAAAATAACCGTCTTTGGTAACCATAATGGTAACATCTGCATAGGGTAAAGCAACCTGGGGAGTATGTTCATCTTTATGAGACTGATTCTGCCCATCCAGGAGAGGGGAAGGTCATGCCATCTCTCAAGGTCATTCTTAACTGTTCTGATTATAGACACAAAATTAAGTCTCCTCAGGTCCTCAACATTAGGTGACACTTTAATACCGAGATAAACAAAGCCTGAAGTGGCCCATCTGAACTGGAAATTCGTATCTGAGCATGTGCTATCGTAATTCCCCAGGGGCATGGCCTCAGATTTTGTGTAATTTACTTTATAGCCAGATATGGAACCAAATGAGTTGATAATTGACATAGTAGTTGGGACCGATACCTCAGGCTTGAAAAAAAAAGTAAAACGTCATCAGCATATAATGCTATCTTGTGAGTGGTCTTGCCTAAAGTAACGCCATGATATTTCCTTACTATTCCTAATGCGTTCCGCCAGTGGCTCCAAAGAGAGGGCAAAAAGGAGGGGGGAGAGCGGGCAGCCCTGTCTTGTCCCTCTACCGAGCGGGAAGGGAGAAGAGCGCATGCCAATGGTCAAGACACAGGCCTCTGGTGAATGATAAATAAGTTGTATCCAATTTATAAACCCCTCTCCTAATCCAAACCTGCTCAAGACATCCCACATGAACCTCCACTCCACTCTATCGAACGTCTTTTCCGCGTCCAATGATATAGCTAGTGCCCGGTGCCACATCTCCAAGGAGTACTGTACCACATTAAGAAGTCTCCTCACATTAGAGTACGAGAACCTTCCCCTGATAAAGTCTGATCGTCATTTATAAGGCCCTGGTGGTTTCCCACTTTGAAGTGTGCAAATAGCATCCAGGACCTCTTCCCTGGTAACCAGCCTATTCAGGAACTCCCACTGTTCTTCTGTAAGAGAGGGGAGACTGATTTGATCCAGGAAGGATTTTCTTAGATCATCCGATGTATTGCATTCGGTGGAATATAACTTGTTGTAGAACTGTCTCATAATATTGTTAATTTTTTTTGATTCATGAGCTTTGTCTCCATTACTATCTTTAAGTGATGATATTAAATGAATAGGCGGCCAGGCTTATTGCTGTGTTCATATAGCCTCTGTCTGGCAAAAAGGATAGAAGCCTCTGCTTTGCTTGTTAAGAGTTGATTAAGCGCCGATCTTGCTTCTTCTAAGTTTTTAAGATTCTGTTTAGATGGAGACCCTTTAAACTTGTTCTCTAAATCCTGGATCGAATGTTCTAATTCCAATTGCTTCCTGATTGTATCACTTTTATGAGCTGCTGTGTAAGATATAATGGACCCCCTTATGAACGCCTTAGCCGTTTCCCATAACAGGGAAGGATTTATACCTGGTGTGTTATTTGTTGCCATAAAAAGTTCCCATTGCTTCTCCAGAAAATCCAAAAATGGGGGGCTACTTAAAAGTGAGGAATTAAATCTCCAGTGGCGCATGGAGGGATCGAGATAGGGGGGGGTGTAGTCATAGATACCGGGTTATGATCAGACAATGTACATATTCCAATTGAGCATGCCTTGCCTCTATCCACTACCTCTCTAGACACTAGAAACTAGATTCTTGATAGAGATTGGTGGGGATGGGAGTAAAAAGTGTAGTCTTTTGCTGTTGGGTTTATAATTCTCCAGACATCGAAGAGACCCAAATCCGCACACAGCTCCTTCAGCCTTGCGGGTTTTGTTGACATAAAAGCAGGTTTTGATGGAGATTGGTCAACACAAGCATCCTGAATACAGTTAAAGTCTCCTCCAAATACTGTGAAGGGGGTTAAACGTGAGGATGCCGCTGCAAGCAGTCCAGAAAAGAAAGAGGGCTCGAATGCGTTAGGGCCATAGACAGAACCGATGAGGATACGCTCCCCATAAAGGAAACCTGAGATAACAAATCGTCCCTCATCATCCTTAACAACCTCGTCCAGAGTAAACGGTAACTTCTTATGAATGAGAATGGCTACTCCTCTACTACGTGAATTGAAGGATGAATAGAACACCTGGCCTATCCAGCGTCTCCTTAATTTAATGTGTTCCAAATCTGTCAGATGCGTTTCTTGTAGAAGGGCGATTTGTGCATTCTCCCTCTTTAATAAAGAAATAATCTTCTGCCTTTTTACAACATGGCCGACCCCCTTGACATTTAAGGAAATAATCTTAATGTCACTCATGGTTGTTATACGAAAATAAGATACGGCAATAATGCACAGGCCAAATAAGGTTTGGGGTCCTGAGCAATGAAAAAATACATATATATTCGGCAGGGTATAATGGTGGTGAGGAGGTAGTCTTACAATTACAAACAGAGCACTGCGAACAAAAGAATTTGCTTCTGAACGATGGGCATTGAACACAGAAAAAGGCCTCAACAGGCCTAAGAAAAAACAAAAAACACATCCATAATAACCAGGTTTGTGTAACAGTTACAGGTGGTTGTATGACGCTGAAAGCGCAGGTAACACCAAAGAAGAGCAACAGCCTCAATCTCTTCAAGAAACTCCCGCCCCCATGACCCAGATAGATTCACATCCCTTTAGAGCCCATCCATCCATCCATCCATCTTCATCCGCTTATCCGGGTCGGGTCGCGGGGTAGCAGCTCCTTTAGAGCCCAAAGATAATAATTCTCCTCAGGGGTTATGATGCTCTAACCACAGCTGCAGATTACAGACATCCCTTTTTTATCAGACTAAGCTTAACTTAGCAGTTCAAACTAAAATTACCGAGTGACATCTTGTCACAAAATATACTATATATTTACCCAGCGGTAATCATTGCACAGTTCACGGAAGCCCATCCACAAATGCCTGCGCAGCTCGGGGGGGGGACTGGAAAGCATGTTTCTCTCCATTGTACGTGAAGGTTAGGAGGGCGGGGAACCGCATGGAGAAGCAGATGTTCAGTCCGATCAGACGTTCACACACCTTGTTGAAGTTGCGCCGCTTCTCCTTCACTGCAGCTGAGAAATCCTGCTGAATGTACAACTTATGTCTCTCATATGTCAGCTGTCGTCTCTCCCTCAGTGCAGTGATGATCTGCTGTTTCTCCCCGGAGTTGTGCAGCTTGATGATGACGGGTCTGGAGCGATCGCCGTGAGCGGGTCCGAGCCCTCTGTGCGCCCGGTCGATCTTAATTCTGCCCCGTTTAGTATCCAAGTTCAGTATTTTCGGCAGTCAGCGTTCAAAGAAAGCAACAGGTTGCTCACCTTCAGTTCCTTCCTTTAAGCCAACAACCCTGAAATTGTCCCGTCTCGTCCTGTTCTCCAGGTCGTCTGCTTTTTCAGTGAGAGTTTGTAACTTCTTCTCAACTTCCCGGAGCTTGTTTTCGGTGGTAGCTAGCATGTCCTCCAGTGTGGACACTCGGCCCTCAGCTTCGTCCAGTCTTTCACTGTTGCCTTCCACCCGGGTTGTCATAACTTCCAGTGCGTTCCTAAATTTGTCCAGCTTCTCCTCTAATAACTTGCCGATGCTCTCAGTAACTTCCTGAACTAGCTGTGAGGAGTAGCTACCTACACCGAAGCCGCCATCTTGCGCCTCGACGTTCGCTCGGCCCCTTGTCATTCTTTGAGATTTACTTGGAGTTTCGGGCGGAACCAAGCCACTTTCCTTGCTTGACATCGTTAGGAACCTTAGAGCGGTCAGCAAGATATAAAAATGTCTGTGGTGGATAAAATTAAAATTACGGTCGATGGGAGCGGGAGCTCAGCGCCAGTCCGACCTCTCAGTTCAGTGACGTCATACCACCCCACGAGTCCTTTATAACGTCAGTTATAACGGCCCATGTATTAAAAGATTGTCGGGTTAAAATCGGGCTCGGGCTCATAATTTCAGTTAATGTGTTGGGCCGGGCCAGGCTCGGACACAACGTGCACAGGCTCGGGCTGGGTCGGGCTTGATTTTTTTGTGCCCGATCTAAGCTTTACTCCCAAGGATGTGCGATTATCAACATAGTGACACGGAATGTGTTCCCAGTAGTAGCCCAATGGTACGTTAGTCCGTTGATTTGGTTTACCATCATCATGCGTGTAATCATCGATTACAGACTGTTATATTAGACACTGCAACTTGCCTTATGTTGGATTTATTTGATACATCTGATTTCATATGTTGCTAAAATTGCACTTTTTTACTGTAAGATTAAAGGGAGAAAAGCTTGGATGTTAAACAAGAGCTTATTCCTTATTTTACCTACTACTGTTAAAAAAAGCAAATACAGGCTCCTCTTTTTGCACTTGCTCTGTTTACTTTAAGTTTTTATTTTTGCATTCCTCCTGAAAGTGACTTTATTTGTTGTTGGATTGATAACCTACATCTGGCTTCAGGTTGCACTACAAATTCATTTTACTTGAACAGTGCAGTGGTAAACAATTTTAATGAATAGAGATTTGAACCTTATTGAAATTTGTTTTGTGTAAATTGTTAATAATTGAGCAATAGGAAAACAATCGCTAATTGAAAAATTAATCGTTAGATTAATCGAAAAATGTATCGTTAGATTAGTCGACTAATCGAAAAAATTATCGCTAGATTAATCGTTTAAAAAATAATCATTTGGGACAGCCCTAGCAGAAACGCTACCAAGCCACAGCCGAGCAACGTGCGTTGCAGAGATCACGTGACCAGCACCACAATGGTCGCAGAAGACTAAGGCTCTCGCACCCACCTCCACATTTCATTGAATAACCAGGTCTATTCCTTTTTCTTTGACGCCAAATCGTTTTATTTGCGATCATAGTGACTCTGTGAATTGCTTGTAAGCGTGAGAAAACAGGTTGTCGTCTAAGCTACATAATCGGACATAAAATCTGCTAACATGGCGGTGGCTAATACAGCGGTGGCTAACATAGCAACCGATGCTAGCGCAATCCCAAACATGGAGGACTTGATCGCTCAGTTCTTGGAAAAGCAACTAAGTGTGCTTGAATCAGTGGTTTACAACGCAATAAAGGGAGCGCTAATGGAATGTAATGCCTCGCTGCAACACATCAGGGCAGAGCCTGAGACAAAGGCAACTACGGTGCTTGTTTTGATGCAACCTGACTACGCCACATTCATGGCCCAGCGGCAGCGGGAGCTACACATACATGCAAGGAGCACCCCGGACCTGCTTTTCCACCTGGTCACACGGAGAGTGATCCACGGAAGGAGAGAGTTTGCCGCAACACATCGGGGCAGAGCCTGAGATGCAGGAAATTACGGTACGTGATCCGATGCAACCGCAACCAGACTGCGGCATTTTCACGATCCAACAGCCTCGGGAGATTGAAGAGACACAACACGAGCTAAAGGCACCTCAAACTCACTTATCTACCCGGTCACCCTGAGAATGACCCACAGAGGGAGAGAGTTCACCTCCACTACAGCCACAGATGCGGGCATCTTCTATCGGGAGGTGGATATGAAGGACGATGCGACACCCACACAAGCTGCTCCGCACCGCGGCCTGTTGCCGACAACGGAACCAGAAGATGGCGGGGGAACTACGCGGCTGATGCTGGAGCCGACGGCGAGGCAGAGGCTGGGGGACCCAGCGGCTGTGGCCTAGCGGTATCTGGGCTACTGTACCAGGTTTGACTTGAGGTCGCTGTATGTAAGTTTTGGAGCCAAGCTTTGAAGGAACATTTAACCAGACTGTGAGAACATAATGAATGCTTGCTACTCAGTTTACAGTTCATGTTTGTTAACATTTAGCCAGACTGAAAGAACATGATGGATGCTGTCTGTTCAGCTTATACTCTGTTTGTTACTCCAACTAGATTGGTGTGTTTTTCACATAGCTTATTTCAGAATTTGATAGCTGGTTACGACCTAGTTCTAGGGTTTTGTAACACTGTTCATATTTAGCAGAAGAAGTTTATCAGACCTGTTTTAACGTACCTGTGACTTTAAACAGGAGGGGTAATTGTGGGCTGGAGTTTCCGCGTGTTGCGTTTGATGTGGCCACGTATCTTGCAGATAGGGGTTGGGGTCTGCGGTCTCAGAGGGTTAGGGGATTTATTTAATTTTTTATGTTTTTGCCACACTTTGCTCAGAGCTAACAGTTCACCCTTTGCTACAAATTTATCAGCAAATTCCGGTAGGGTACTCGAGACATGTATGCGTGTAAATTTTGAAGATGGCTGAGCTTTCAATCCTTTCAGTTAACATCAGGGGGCTAAACGGGCCGATCAAACAAGCTAAATTCCTGGACTATTTAAGAAGGAAAAACATAGATGTGGCGCTTATACAAGAGTCACATTTAAGTAAAAGAGATGTAAATCGTCTACAAAACAAATACTTCAAGGTTGCTGCCTCATCTAGTGACAACACCAAAACCAAGGGCTCCATTGTGTTGCTGTCGTGGAAATGCGCACTCACCGTAAACAAAAGTAGTAAAGACCTATCAGGCAGGATATCTTATATATGTACCACGATAAGGAGTAGGAAAATAGCCTTTGTTTCGGTATATATATATATATATATATATATATATATATATATATATATATATATACACACACACACACGTCTACATATGATGAAAGTTTTTTCCCGCGCCTAACCAATGAGTTGCTTTCTCTCATTTCTCATTAATATTCACTAATTATAGGGGGAGACATGAATGCAGTACTATATTCAAAGGCATACTATGAGACAACCTGTAGGGGGACCGAAGCGGCGGGGCGCGAGAGCTGTAGTTCCAATGAGACAACCTGTAGGGGGACCGTATGCCTTTAAATCAGGATAGATCAAGGGTCAATCACACAAAAGCCCAAAAACATATATCAGACATGTTTAAAGCAGTTGTGGAATCCCACCATCTTACAGATATATGGAGGATGCACAATCCTACTAGCAAGGATTACACCTTCTTTTCCACACGTCACCTCACCCACTCCCGCATTGACTGTATTTTGTGCTCCAGTGAGCTTAAGGCAATGTTCCACACGATAGCAATAGAACCAGCAATTCTGTCTGATCACAATGCACTGATAACCACATTCCATTGTGATAGGTTAGTTGAAAGATCTAGGAGATGGCAATTTAATATTTCCCTTCTCCAGAACACATCTTTTGATGCAGAATTTAGAGCCAAACTGGCTGAGTTTATATCAATTAATACCAACTCAGTTTCTGACCCTGCATTTACCTGGCAGGCAACTAAAGGATTTATTAGAGATTTCACATCCTCCTTCGCAATCAACTTGAAGAGGAAAAGAGAGGCAAGGATTGCGGAGTTGGAAGAACATTGTAAATCTTTAGAGCAGTCTCTTAAGACTTGCTTTTCTAAATCTACACACACTCTTCTAGTCACAAGTCGAACAGAGCTAAATGATCTGCTAAGAAGGAGAGCTGAGTTCATAATGCACAGAGTGAGGCAAAATTACTATTTTAATGGCTGTAAATCAAGCAAATAGCTTGCTCTGAAATGAAAACAAAGCGAATCCTACTATCAACAGCATCTGCACAGACCGAGGTATCTCAACAAATCCTAAGGATATCAGCGCCACTTTTCAATCCTTCTATTCAAAGTTGAACGAGTCCTCCTGCAACCCAGATCCGACACAGTGCCAGAAGTTCCTAAAAGAACTAAACCTGCCTCTTTTTGACCAAGTGGAGGCAGAAGAACTGTGTCAACCTATAACGTTAGAGGAAATCAGCATTAAAAACAGTTAAAAAAGGGAAAACGCCAGGTTTGGATGGAATTCCATCAGAACTTCTTCTACAGTATTTTGACATATTAGGACCTACCATTTTACGAGCTTTAACTTCAGCCATAGAGAAGGGTACTTTCCACCAACACTGCAGTAATTTCTGTTATACCCAAAAAGGGCAAAGATCTTACGGAGTGCTCAAATTATAGACCCATCAGCCTCATTGAGACTGATATTAAGCTTTATTCCAAAGTCTTGGCACTCCGCTTAGAACGCTTTATTGAGAAGCTAGTCCACCCCGACCAATCAGGTTTTATACCAAAGCGTCATGCTGCAGACAATGTACGCAGACTATGTCATGTAAGAGAAGAAGCAAAAAACCTTCCAACAACGGCAGCAGTTTTATCAGTGGATGCAGAAAAGGCTTTCGACCGCCTAGAGTGGAACTACTTGTGGCAAGTAATGGAGAGGCTTGGTTTGGGGGCCAAATTCATTGATGTGGTGCGTACTTTATATGCAAATCCCACGGCCATAGTCTCAACAATGGCTTGCATTCTCAGCCATTTCCCATTGAGCGGTGCTCGCAACAGGGATGCCCGCTCTCCCCCATGCTGTTTGCAATCTCTCTTGAACTGTTAGCCCAAACCATAAGGCAAAATAAAATCTGTAATGTCCAGATTAAATCCAATAGTAGCTCAATATCATTATTTGCAGATGATATTTTGTTGTACATCTCTGATCTTGAGTACTCTACTCCAAAAATTCTTAAGATCTTCTACGAATTTGGCTCAATCTCCAGCTATAAAATTAACTGGAATAAATCTAATCTTCTTTTATTGAATAACAGGCATGTGACATCAGCCATTAGTGGTACATATTTGGGCATCACCATACACGCATCGCTACAGCGAGTTGTCCAGGACAACTATGAAACTATATTAAGTAGTGTTCAAAGGGATCTGGCCAATCCATGCTGTTTTGAGTGAGATACAGGTTTCTGAATGTGTCCTGCCTTCAGTCTCCGGGTGAGCTGGTCCAAATCTGCACGGCTTTCTACGTAACTAGCCGAGATGAGGGGCCTAGGGGGGCTGACTGTTAGCATGCTAGCTCGTTCTCAATGGCAAAACACTGCTACAACACACACAAATTCACCCTAATCTACAAAATAAATTGTATAGAACTACTTACATGTCCCTGTTCTGCAGGTATTCCACACAAAGTTGGAAGTGCGCCCTCATTTTGAAGAAGTCTCTCGGCTAATCCTGCCTTGTACAGGCCAAAGTTGCAGAAACACCTAGCTAGCTCATGTAATCCTTACCTAGCTACTGCGCATGTGCGACTGACAACAAAGCTCTTACAGAAGTTGAGAGGATTAATGTCCAAGATGTATGCTAAACTAATGCAAGTATCCATAGGAGAACTCCATAGGAGACATAGTTATGCTTGAGCTCTCCACAGCTAGGATTAACAAAGCCAAATCATCAACTATCAACCTATGGAAAAGCGCAGCAGCACAAATATCAGACCTAATGATCTCAGCGCCACAAGAAATAGAGAGTGACTAGGCAAGGTGTGATTTCTGTTTGTTTATTTGTTTTATTTTCCTCGAGACCGCAGAAGGTGGGGGGTGGGAGAGGGTTTTTGTTTTTATTAAATTTGTGTTTCTCTGTTCTGTATGTCTAATGATAAAGAAAATAAATAAAACAAAAAAAAAACATTAATGATGGCTGCATTCCACTTAGGAGAGGCCCTGGTATTGTGCATGCTGACTCATTGAAATAGCTTACTGGGACACATCGTTAAGGTTATCAATTTCAGCTGTGCTTTTCCTACTATGACAAGTCAAAATGTCTGCTGTGAAAAGGGTCTATGAGTCACTGTAAATGATGCATTCAGTAAACCTGCATGGAACTAAGTGTTATTAACATCTTGCTCTTGTGTGATCCCTTAGATAAGTCATTTAGGCTGTCTAAAATAGGCTACTTGAACTATTTATTAAGATAACAGCCAAATATGTGTCTGTCCTGCTGAAGTCAAAACATTTTGATAAACATATTTTAACCTGCTCCAGGAGTCAGAATCTGACAAAACAGCTGGGGCCTCATGTATAAAAGACTTTCATACCAGAAGATGGCGTACGCCCAAAACTTGAAAAGTACCTACGCACAGAAATATTCACATGTATAATACATAGTTATCAGTGGGAAATAGAGCTGCAGCTATCGATTATTTTAGTAATCGAATATTCTACCGATTATTCCATCGATTAATCGGATAAGAAATGGCAAAAAGGCACACATTAAACATACATAAACATGACCTTAAGTTGTGCAACTTAACTTTCAGAACTACAAGTTTCATTCTGAGACTGATCTGTATATAGGCCTATATGTAAATATAAGTATATGTAAATATTAGTTATACTAAACCTATTTGTATTTATATATTTAATTACAATGTCACACAGCTCTGTTACACTTATACTAGTAGATCGTTGATCAGCTGTTTCTCCGTGAAGAGAGAGAGTGAGCGAGAGTGGTGCGCAACAATCAGCGGTTTCTCCGAAGGGATAGTCAACAAGTTGGCTCTTTAGAGCAAATTGTGGTCACTGCTACGTATTTTCTTGTCTTTGTTTTTGGTAGCTGGTGTGTTTGGTGTAGTTTCATCGTCCATACAACTCCGTCATTTACTTTTGTCGGGTCCGCTTCGTGGAATGGATGAGAAATGTTTTCTGTTGAGATGCTGAAGCACTGACGTCATGCTATTATTGTGGTAAGCTAGTTCGGTTTTTCAGTAGACACACTGTACAGAGTTCTCGTTTTAATTACGTTTGAACTGATTCCAAACTTTGGACTCTTTCTGTTGTTTTCTCCAGCCTGTCTCTTCTCTTAGCCCTGCACTATTTACGCTCTGGCATGTGTCGCCAGCAGACTGAGCAGCGTCTGGTGTGCGACAATAATAATGATCCGTGTGGAAACACCGTCCGTCAGCAATACAACGTTGGTGGTTTTTGTAATCTAATTATTCGAGTTATTCGAGGAATCGTTTCAGCCCTAGTGGGAAATAAGCTTGGTGCGCACAATATACTGTAGTTATATACAGAGGGTGACT
The DNA here is from genome assembly GCF_031162955.1 of Sander vitreus. Lineage (NCBI taxonomy): Eukaryota > Metazoa > Chordata > Actinopteri > Perciformes > Percidae > Sander > Sander vitreus. Next base: position 32,363,171 of record NC_135858.1, on the reverse strand, counting down.
GAAAGTATTTTCTAAGTGGATTTTTCATTCATTTCACACCCTCGTCTTTGACAGAAGTAGCCTGCGAATTAAACAGTTAATAGCGTGAAAGATGTGAAACATTATCACCACAAATGTTCAAATTTTTATGGAGTATCAGCGGGTATAATTATGTTTTTTTCATAGTCAACATTATAGACATATGACAGTAACTGAAGTGGAAACTATTTTGTAATGTTTGGTGAATTTCTGCACTTTGCAGTTAGAATTCGCCATGTTGCAGAGCCAGACAAGACTTTGCTCACTTAATGGTTTTGACATTAACAAAATGTAGAGTGTAGAACACAGACACACACGAGTAGTAGTGTCACTGCACTGTAGTCCCCTACAGTGTCACAGATGAGCTCATTGTTAACAGATCAATAAAGAGGAATAACTGACACACAAACACTCACTCCCTCACACCCTCTCTCTCTCTCTCACACACTGTAGCATCAGCATGCACTCCTCCTTACCCATGCAGGATCAGAGCCACTCAGCTCAGTGTACGCCCCCACTCTTGCAGGTTGCACCAGGATAATCACTAAGCACATTTGTATTTGTTTGTGTGTGTCTGTGTGTATGTTTCTGGCTGACATACAATACACTTCAGCAACCAAATACAACCACACCCTGACTGACATAACTGCTTTCATTCTTCCTCTTGCTGTCATTTCTTTTTAACTTTTGTTATTTCTATACTGCATTTTATTCAGAAAAGTCCTTCTACCAGTTGTTTTCTCCATAAAGAGGGGGTTAGACAACCTGTTTAAATGTGGCCATGTTTAATCAGTCTCTGATGGGACTTCAAAATCCAAAACAAAACTGCGGAAAACCTGTGAAATCCACATGCATGCATCCAATGAAAAGATTTTTTAATCTTACAGTCCCAAATCTGGAAGACCCAATTAAAGGGAGTGACAGGCTTCTCACAGCAGCACTTCATTGTGTTGATGTGGTTCAGTCCCACACCATGTTTGTCTTCTTTGTCCGAAACCCTCAAGGGGTAGAGCGTATTTGGATTGCTTGTTTAAAGCTCCACAACAACTCCTCTGTACTTTATCTTCCTCCCTCTTGTCTCTCTCTCTCTCTCTGTGTGTGTGTGTGTGTGTGTGTGTGTGTGTGTGTGTGTGTGTGTGTGTGTGTGTGTGTGTCTGTGTGTGCGTTCAGGGTGCTGTAGTGGTTAAGGGAGTCATATTGAAGGATTGACAGTCTATTTCCACAGTCTCTCCCACACACCGTTATCAGCACAGTGACATGACAGCAGCCTAAATACTAGTCATTACTATGTCCCCCCAGCTGGTCAGCTCAGATAGAGCCAGACTCACAGCAGCAGCTCCATGTATCACCTCGGCTGATGCTACACAAATGTTGACACCAAAAAAAAAAAACACATGTAAACACACATTACACAGTGAATCCACAAAGACTTTAAACTCCAATCCATTTTTGCAATACTTTGTTTACACTGAGGCTATATTCAGCATTTGACAGGTTCAGTGTCAGTGAGTTTAGATTGTACGCGTCTCCTCATGCTGTGTTGCGGATGTGTTTACACATCCTGCAGGGCTGTGTTCCTGACAGACGTACACCCTGCTGCGTTCTGCTATGCCCTTCAGTGCCCTGCTACGCCATGAACTACTACAACTACAATTTGTAGTCATAGTTCCATTATCTTTATTGTGACTATTATTGCCACTGTTCATCACACCCCCAACCGGCACCATCAGACACCGCCTACCAAGAGCCTGGGTCTGTCTGAGGTTTCTCCCTAAAAGGAAGTTTTCCTCACCACCAGAGGTTTCCCCCTAAAAGGGAGTTTTTTTTCTTGCCACTGAAAGCTTGCTCTTGGGGGAATTACTGGAATTGTTTGGTCTTTGTAAATTATAGAGTGTGGTCTAGACCTACTCTATCTGTAAAGTGTCTTGAGAAAAAGTGTATTTGGTTTCACAGGCTGGTTGCCACTCCTCTGGATCTGTGGGCTTTGAAGGAGTCAGGTAACAGATGCACAAGCTGGCAGTAAACTAGAGACCAACACACACACACACACACACACACACACACAAGTGCTGTTTCAATTCCCAAATGTCTTCATTAATTCTTCTTCACACCAGCGAGTCCTCTCTGGTCGGGCATGTTCTCCCAGCTCAACAGCTACAATCAAAGCCTGTCACAACTAAAGAAGAGCTAATCTGCATGTGCACACACATGGCCTGACAATGTCACACATGTTGACATAGCCATGTGTGACCTGAGACTCTGCACTACAGCACACAGCGTTTCATCTCTGCTGCATAGAACTCTGTAAAACTGTACAAAATATTCTGCTTTGTAAAAAGAAATGTCGTTTTTAAATATATTTCTCACCCTAATAACAATATCATAATTGTGTAGAGTGTGCATTACACAATTCCTTGTATGCTGACACCATTGTAGTTGTGGGCAAAATACTGGGATAGAGCAAGCCTGTGATTTCCATTCCTCCTCCTCCTCGAAGCCAGCGCTGCACATATAGGGTGTTTCCAGGGTAGACACGCTGAGCAAAGCCGTGAAGAGCCACCAACTGGCACAACTTGACTGATTTATCCATTACAATATGGTTGAGCAGTAAAAGGGGTTACCTGCGTTGCTCCCCTTGATCATGTGTGGGGGATTCCTTGCCTGAAATATTCAGAGAGCCACATTTGCCTTCCCTGCTGTGAGGCCGTAGTGGAAACGCATGTCAACACGATGTGGCATGGCGTGGCTAGAGCAGAACGAACCGGGCCCTGGGTGTGTGTGTGGGGAGTGTGTGGTAGAGTGAAGGAGAAGTGAGAGAGTGACGGTGATTAGCTTCGGAGCAAGTACCGACTCTAGAGTCATAGTGAGAGAAACAAAGTGTCTCCCCTGTGTTTTCTGACCGAGTTGGGAAATCAGCAGGAAAAGTTAACCCTCTCCTTGATTTCATTTTGTTTATGGAGAAGGAGAACCAGGAAATGAGTCAGGGGAAATGCAACGCCACCAAGCCATGGCCGAGCGACATGTGTCGCTGCGACGTGTAGTTTAATATTTCGAGAGGTGCATGTCAAGCTACGGCGTAGAGGTCTGCAGGGGTACACCATCGATTCGACGCAGAACCATAAAACAGCCTTAAAAGAATGGTTGTCTACATCTCTCCCAGAATTAATTTTAGCAGCAGAAGGCCCTAACTTTTAAAACCCTGGACATTTTGGCCAGTCTAGAGAGCTTTTACATGCTTGTGTTTCTCTGTTCAACGCTTAATTGGTCGGTAGCTTAAAAGCAAAGGGAAACAGTGAGGATGGGTTCCAATTTGTCAGCTACCTCGCCCACCAGTGATGGGGTCACAGTGTAAATGTATGTGGGGAGGTGGGGTGTGTATTGTCCTTTCATCCCTTTCTGTCTGTGTGTGTAACGGTGAGAAATGCCTACTCTCATGGGGCAAGCATACCTTATTGATCAGCGTCATGTGTGTTTAACTGCACCCCTCTGGGTATCATCTGGCCTCCATCCCTGATCTGTCCATTGTCTTTTTCAATCCATTATTTCTCTTCCACACACACACACACACACACACACACACACACAAGCCCCAGCTCCATCCATTTCCTCATCGCCATCCCCTGTGCTGCCCCTCTTTGTCTCTCCAATTTACCTTTCTGTTTCTCTGCGTCTTTGCTCTTTCTCAGTCTGTATATTAATTTAGTCTGTCTTGGATGGATGGAGGGGGAAGGGAGAACAGAGGCAGAGGATGGCTGGTTAAATGAGAGAGAGGTCAGGGTACGGGACAAGGTGGAGGATGGGAATTATTGAGAAGGAGAGATAAATAAGAGTCACTTGCCATGGTTAAAGACATGTCTGGGAAGACTTAATCACATATTGTGGAAATCTAATGAAACTATATTAACTTGAAAAAGAGACAGCACACCTGTAATGTTCTTAATAATATGAACAATTTCAAATATTGTAACCGATGGGAAAGCAATTTCACACAGCTGCTAAGCCAAAACCTCAGCAACGAACAAGCAAATAATCAAAACCAAACAACAAAGCCACAGCAGAGCAGAACATGGTATCCTCTCATTTTAATACATTTGAATAGCAAAAAAACCCCAACATGACATCATGACTTTGTGTAAACATACACGCCACTTTCCTAAAGCCAAGTGGCGTGTTATCTGTACGCATTTTGAGCTATCCCCGTGTATGTCTACGCTGTATACAGTGTCGGCAGTTGGCAACATCATGTGCAATCGCAAGGTCATGTAAGTCAATGGAGGCCAAACGGCGTTGATAAACACGCTAAAAAGCGAGTATGCGTCTTGCTAACACACCAATAATGGCATAGAAATTGGCGTATCATACATACGCCACTTCATGAGATCAGTCTGAAAAAAAACAGAGTCTGCCACGACCCAGCTTAGAATACCTGAATCTAAAATGTAGTCATATTTCATGCACAAGTGTTTTTTTTTTTTTTTCTTTGTCGTCTTCTTTTTTCTCAGGGTTTTGGACAAATTTGGTAAAGTAAAACTTGTTTGTAGTTGGGGGGTGTTGAAGATATCAACAAAGACTAAAGCTCTTCCACTCCAAACATCCTTGTTTCAGCATTTTCCTTTCAAAGTCAGGCACAATATGAAAGGGAACCCTGTGGATGACCTACTTCTTTCACCTTTTTCACAGCCTCCCCCAGTTTTGACAACACAGAATTACAACATCATAAGCAGTAGACCGCCCAGTAAAAGCACTCAACCCTGCTTGGGTCTAATATTCTTATGGTCGGGAGCATCTTCAAGGAGGGGGCATTAGAAAGAGGAATATGGAACTAAACTGAAAAAAGCTTCAGGCTGCTGAAAAGCCAGAGTGAGTGACTAAATTTTATGAAAATTGGTCAGGCAGGGATTGAGATTCTGCACCCTGCTCTGCTTGTCCGGGAAGCCCAAGATGAATGTAGGTGACTTTACATTTTAAAGAGGATGTAATCAGTGAAATGGGTTAGTGGCCCCTGCTCTTCATTCCTCTGTCTCGTTCGTGGAAGTCATGTGATAATGCAGACAAAAAAAAGAAGATCAGAGGACGACTAAATGACTTGATATGATTATATTGTTTGGCTTGCTGCGAGCATTCCAGCTGCCTTGCTCCAGGAAAGTCACCTTGTCTCTCTGAGGGTGTGGAGATAAGCGGGGTTGATTGTGTTTGTTATTACATCACTTGTTTGTTTGTGCGTTTCATGTACCATCAGACAGACAAAGGAGACACAAAAGAAAAATACTCGATAGTTAGGTTTACCTGAATGTAAAAAAAAAAAAAAACACAAAGAGGGTGTCTCAGTGAGTTTCTTTACAAGATACCTGCTCTAGTAATGTGTGGCTGGCAAGCTGGAGTCTGACTCTTTGTCATCAGGAACATTGAGTCCCAGGGAACAAATGGCCTGCGAGTGATTTACAATCCTCCTGGGAATGGATCTATGATTAGCAGCCACTTTCTGAGATGACCACATCCTTCTGGCAAACCCACAACAGCACACTAATTGATGCACTACTTATAGACTTAAACTTACTAAAGTACCGATTACAAACGTCATCACATCCCACATGGTCACATCTGGAGGGAAATACTGCAATTTGCTGTTTTTGCTTTTACTTCCTCAAGGGGCTAACCAGACTGTCCATTTATTAATCCCCCACACTTTTCATGTACCATGATCTCTTCCATCACACGAACCATAGAGAGCAACATATTGTCTGTTTGGAACAACATTGTAAAGTTTCTACTTCTAACTCAAACAAAGCAAAGGGTCAACTTTTTTTCTGAACTGAATGAATGATGAAGATATTGTTTTTTTTTCCAGTGACACTTTTGGCAGAGCCGAGCCAAACCATGCTGCACTGAATTACGTTTCCTTTATAAGTTTTAGCGCACGGAGCCGTGCCAGAGTTATGCCTTCTCTGGAGTATGGCCAAAGTGCGCCCGACCCAGCAAGCCCCCTTTCCCCCCCTCAAATGTTCTCAACTCATGTTCACTCAACTCATGCTTGTGCTGGAGACCAGAGATAAAGAGGTTTTTAAAAGTCTCTGTGTGTTGCACTCCACCCTCAGCCATGTTGACAAGAGGAATGGGAACTACATGAGACTGCTGTTTATTGACTATAGCTCAGCTTTTAATACAAAATCCCCTTCGAGACAAGCTGGGTGACTTGGGTCTGAGCAGTGGTCTATGTGCATGGGTCTTGGACTTCCTCACAGGCAGATCCCAGGCTGTGAGAATCGGTGAACACATCTCCAGCTCCATCTCCCTAAACACTGGAGCTCCACAAGGGTGTGTGCTTAGCCCACTGCTGTACTCCCTGTACAAGTATGACTGTGCAGCCATGCACAGTTCCAACTCCATCATAAAATTTGCAGATGATACAGTAGTGCTGGGGTCCATCTCACACCCAGACTATTGCCAGGAAAGCTAATCAGCGCTTGTACCATCTAAGGCAGCTGAGAAAGTATGGAGCCTCCCCAGCCATTTTAAGATCTTTTTACTCTGCCACTGTGGAGAGTATCCTAACGCAGAGTATGGCAGCGTGGTATGGCAACAGCTGTGAGAAGAACAGGAAGGCCCTCCGAAGAGTGATCCGTGCTGCTGAGCGTTGTTACGGTTCAGCTCTCTCATCCCTGGACGAACTCCATCAGAAGAGATGTTGGAGTAGGGCTGTCAAGATTTTAAAAGACACCTCCTACCACGGCAGCTGCCTATTTCAGCTGCTGAAATCAGGCAAGTGATTCAGGAGCATCATGGCTAATACAGAAAGATTCAGGAAGAGTTTTTATCCACACGCTGTTAGGCTCCTGAATCAAAACATGACATGCACTTCCCTCATGAACTGCACAATGCACCTTGTACTTTAAACCCTGGATCTACTTTTAGTGAGCACTTTAGTAGTACAAGGTTTTATTATATTTATGAGTAGGGGTAGTCTGGGTGGTAGTCTTATTTATTCATGTTTTAAACTTAACTTATTATGCTATTAGTTATATGATAGCACAGTTGGAGTGGAGTCAGGAATTCATTTCACTGCTTATTGTAAGTGTATGACTATGCATGATTAGAGTTAGGGTTAGGGTTAGGGTTAAGGCTAGGGTTAGGTGCCTTGAAGTTAGTGGTCGCAGCGCTGCCTGGAAGGAGACGTTGGGGGCTTAAAACACCATCGAGCGTTTTTTTATTGTTAAGAATGTATAGGAAATTAAACGTGTTATCCACCATTTAACAGCCGCTCCTTTGACCACTACAGCCATGGATCAGCCTGCTGCACAACCATGGCGCACAGAGCTCCAGAGAGCTGGGGATAAGAGCAGGCGGGCAGGGGTCAGATCTATGCAGAGCGCCAAAACAAAAACACAGAGACATCACTGACGGTATGATAATATACACAAGATTCACTCTCAGTGGTTTATGACATGAGAAATACTTTCAAAATACTAATGTTTTAAAATACACACAGAGTTACCTATAGAGCCTAAGCCACTGTAGACACACTTTCAAGCGGATAGTCCTGTTCTAATAAAAATTCAAATCTCTGCCACGCTGGGCTGACACACCGAGTCAAACTGAGTCGAGCCAAGCCAGCACATGTGTATGGAAAAACAGTCTCAGTGGGAAGTGGTCTGGGTCGCAGCACCACTTTTCTATGTGGCTACCGAGCAGTTTGCAATAGTTACACCACACCCTGCAATGTCTACTGCTGAAAATGTAGACATTTCCACTAGGAGCCTGACAAGCAGCATTCATTAATCCACAAAGTAGAGAGAGGACCACTGATGTTGCAACTAGCAGCACCATTTTACAAGATGTGACTTGGCTTAAATGGACATAATGCAGATTAAATGATTTTCAGGTTATTTAAAAAAGTTCTTGATGAAGAATTTTACTAGAAATAATTTTAACAAATAATAGAACATGAACAACAATGTCAACCTCTGCTGCATTCTGATCTTCCAAAACAAACTGAGCAAAGCATTAATTAACAAGGCAGATGGATGATGAAAATATATAAATCACTTCCACCATGATTCATGATCTTAGCAAAAGCAAAGAAAGCCTCTTCCAACACCCTCTTCACAACAGGAAAAAAAATGACTTTTCCGGAGAGGAGGAGGAGACTCTTGCACTGGAATGAGACATGGGCTATCATCATCAGCAAGTCTCACCTTGCTTTGAGTAACACTCTGACACTGACAGTAAACTGACATTTGCTGGCAGCAGTGTTTAACATCAGTGTGAGAGGACTTTTCCACTTTGTTGTGTCTGTTTCATTTGGAGCAGCAGACACACCTCATAGAGCAGCCAACCTGTCTCATGCTGATCTGATTTCTAGACCCATTGCTTTAAAGTCTGTGTGAAAGTGACTCAACAAACACAACACCAAGTACTATACCTATCAGAGTGAACACAATTGACAAACCTAACCTCCAGGCCAAACATACCAAGCAGTTATGCAGAATCCCCTGATGAAGCCTGTCCACAGATTAAGTTAATCTGTGGACGCAATATGGGCTCATTTAAGCAGGTTTATTTGGTATCACCCCAGATTCTTTATGAAACCCCCTTATGTTAACTAAGATGTCTGATACGTTTAAAAACACACTAATCTGCAGCCCCCTATCCATCCTATCCTTATCCCTTGCTGAGGTCTGAGCAGGCCAGACCACTGGTTCTGAGAGATACTCATGGTGCAGCCTGGAGGCCATTCCCAAACTGAGAAACCACAGTCCTGTGGTCACCACATGGCATCTCTAGCCCCACAATGTAGTTATGTTTTGAGGAGGCAGCTACGTGCAGATACATAATGTTTATTTAAGGGCTGGACTTGAATATTCAACTATTCGTTGGTTGGGTGGTATTCGATTTTCAATTTTTTTTTCTTCTTTATTTTAAACATGCATGCAGGCTGTGATTCACTGTGGCGTTTTGTCAGTATTAAGCTGCTAGCTAAATTGTCACTAGCTGCTGGTTAATTTATGTAGCGCTACATCGTCCAGCTCAGCCAAGAACGGAGAAATGTTGAGTTACAAGAAAGCAGCCTTGTGTGTGTATTGGTCTGTATTGTTATACTGCAGCAGCCTGGTGTCATGTCAGGCAGTTTGATAAAGGAAAACATACTACGCCCATGCATAATGCCAATGCTCTAGTGGGCCACTGGCTGGCTGAGCATGCATTCACACACACTGTGTCTGTCGTCAGACAGTCCAGCAATAACACAGGTCTTTCCTTTTTTTTTTTAATGCCTGCGGCAAAAAGTTGAGACCAATTCAACTTTTGGAGAAACCCAACGTCACCCTGCGATGGATAATCATGTAACCAGTGATAAGACTCATCAGTCCGTTTTGAGATGTCCCGTACAGTAAACGGGAAACATCACTGCCTCTTTCCCAGTTCACCTTCTGGGCACTGCTAAGGTGCCCTTGAGCAAGGCACCTACCCCCCAACTGCTCGGGACGCCTTTAATGGGCAGCCCCCTTATTCTGGCATTCAAGGTCCTGTTTGTGTATGTTTGTTGTTACATTACACACAGGCTGAGTGTAAAAGTGTGATTTCCCCTTGGGATAATCAAGTCTTTTCTTCTTCTATCGCTGCCACAAGAAAGTTTGAAACACTATGAAGGTAAAAAATAGGGATGGGGGAAAATATCGTTTCAAGTATGTATAATGATTTTTTTGCGACGCTTTTTAAAGACGATTCTTCAATGAGTATGTGTTCTGTATGTTTTGTTTTAAAACAAAATAAAAACTGTTAATAATAATAAAAAAAAAATAATAAAAAAAGTACCCAGTTGGTACTGAATGCTTGCTCAGACTGTATCAGATATTTACAGATTTCAATCCTACTTTTTTCATTTTAATCTGTATTTTATTTAGGCACGGCTCTTGTACTGTTGTTTTTTTTTTTCACCCTAGACCCTATTTTCCCATGCATTAAAGGTGCTGTAGGTAGGATTAGGAAGATCCAGGACTTAGCCAAAAAATTTGAACATCAACAACTTCTCAGTCCCTCTCCCCTTTCTGCTAAAGCCCAAAACGGTCTCCTAAGCCCCTCCCCCCACAAGGGAGAATGAATGGGTGTGCATGAGCAGTGATTGACACACAGTTAGACACCCCCCTTGGGCCTGATTGGTGCATCTGAACAGGGAGCGGTGGATTTTTGCAAATCGCACTACAGGCTGCAGGTGGTGCCAGAGGAACCAGATTTTTTTTTTTTTAAATTACCTGCTTCATGTAGTTCTACTCGGACATAGAGTCAGTTTCAGCAAGTTAGTTTTACAAGTTTTACCTACTGCACCTTTAAAGGTGCTGTAGGTAGGATTGTGAAGATCCAGGACTTAGCCAAAGAATTTGAACATCAACAACTTCTCAGTCCCTCCCCCCCTTTCTGCTAGAGGCCAAACAGTCTCCTAAGCTCCTCCCCCCACAAGGTAAAATTAATGTGTGTGCATGAGCAGTGATTGACACACAGTTAGACACCCCACCTGGCCCTGATTGGTGTAAATGAACAGGGAGCTGTAGGTGGTGCCAAAGGAGCTGGATTTTTTTTAAATTAATTGCTTTATGTAGTTCTCCTGGAACATAGGGTCAGTTTCAGCAAATATAACAGAAAGTTGGGGATGTTAAAAAAAGCCTGTCAGTGGTAAAACAAGCACTTTGGTGGGCGTAAATTGAAGGTGCGCAATTGCCCAATAACTTACATTGTAGCTTGTTTCGCCACTGCCGACTGCAGCGATCTTGCTTAATACTGGACCAACTTCAGAGATTGTTTTCCCATCAGTCACTTACACCCAAACATGGTTGAAAGTTGCCCTTTAAGACAACACTCAAAACTGATGCTCATTGCGTTCCATTATAGTGCATTTTACTTAAAGTAGAAGAAACAGCCCTGTGCCTCAGTCTGACAGAAACAGCACAGTTACAATAATGAACCCTTGTCTGCTGCCTGGATGAAGCCAAACAGAAGATCCATTTGCAAGTCCCACCCTGGTTTGTGTATTCTTTTCCTAAATCAGAGTTGGTTTCAGTCTTATATTCACCCTTTTCCTTAACACTGTAATCTATCTTTAACTTTGTGTGCAGAAGCAGCTAAATTGTTAATAAAATGTGTTCTATCAAACTAAAACATTTTAAAATGACACCTACTCTAATAGTTTTAAGTATGAGACCCTCAGTGGCTCGCGCACACACACACACACACACACACACACACACACACACACACACTCTGCAGCGCATCTTCGGTTGGCCTTAGCTATGTGTGTTCACGTTTGTGTGTGTCCCTGTGTGTCACGATTTTATTTACCAGTAATTCACTAATGATGAGAGCAACAGGCACGACTTAACTTCACCCTATTCCCAAACTAACCTAATTCAAAATCACAAGTATGAAAATGTGTGTGTAGGCAAGACTGAGGGCTTGTATATTTAAATGTTTTGCATTTAACACAAGGTCAAGTGTATGACCTGTTAAAGCAAATTAGGTGTGTGTGTGTGTGTGTGTGTGTGTGTGTGTGTGTGTGTGTGTTAAGAGAACACTGTGTTTGTATGAGCTGGTTAAAGACAAAGAAGTGACACAGAGAAAAGGAGGGTGCATGTATGTCTTAAAGCCCGAGACACACTAAGCCGATAATCGGCCGTCGGACAGTCTGGCGAGGTCAGTGATTCGAGTCTGTTCGGTGTGTTCCGTCCGAGGAGCCGTCGGCCTTCATTTTGGCCGATTTGACATGTTGAATCGGAAGGCGGGCACTGCCGGCAGTCAGACTCAAATGACCAATCTCATTGGTAGAGTGCTAACCCAGAAACGAGGAGCAGGATGAGCGTGACTAGAGTCTCTCAAAATCTGACAAAAATCTTTTAAACTGACCTTTGTCGATCTGAAATGAAGACAGATTCAGCAACTGCATGGCCTATTTCTCGCTTAAAATGTTTTCAGAAACACGTTTCGGTGAACTATTTTAGTACAATATGAGATCATATTCTGAACAAGCCGCCATGACAGTCTGTCTTTGAATTTCCGGAGAAACCAGACCCACATGACGCGTTCTTCAAATCAGCTGCCGGTTTTCAATTTTGGGCAACAATACAGATTAGCGCCGCCTGCTGTTATGGAGATGTATTACGTCTCGTCGCTTTGGTGTGTTCCGAGGCACTTTTTTGACCAACTCGGGGAGACTGATCAGTCCAACTGCCTTTTCTGCCGAGGGTCGGCCGTCTGGTCGGTGTGTCTGGGCCTTTAGACAAACTGAACAAACACAGCTATGGATGGTGATGGCACCTGGATCGTTTTTTGCAGCTGCTGCCGTGGTCCTGCTTGACGCCCTGCTACGCTGCACTGCTACTACTATTATTTCTAGTCATAGTTCTATTATCTTTATTGTTACTATAATTGCCACTATGCATCATGCCAACTGCTATACTTATTATGAAATCATATTTTAGTATCTCAGTCTCTGTGTCCCAAACGGCAGTGGCAGATGGCCGACACCAAGAGCCCGGTTCTGTCTGAGGTATCTGCCTGTTTTAAAGGAATTTTTTTCTCGCCACTGTCACAGTAAATGCTTGCTCTTGGGAGGAATTGTTGGATCTTTTGTAATTTATAGTGTGGTCTAGACCTACTCTATCTGTAAAGTGTCCTGAGATAACTTCTGATATGACACTATAAAGAAAAATGTAATTAAATTGAATAGCTATAACCTGCTCCACAGTAACAGATAAGTGAGAGTTTGGCCCAGGGTCTTGTAGAAAGAACCAGTGTTTGAAGTGTTTGCACATAAATCACAGGCTCAGTTGAGTTAATGTGGCATCGATGTGACTTAATGATAACCTCTGTTTAGTAACTAAATATGTCTATGTCTAGAAATTCTGCTAACAAGAAAAGAGTGCCAGTGAAAACTCTAGTTCAGGGTTTCTGCAGGTTTCACCAAGTCAAGTTTAAGACTTTTTAAAGACCTTTTAAAGACCATTATGAATGAAATTTAAGACCTATATCACGACATAAAAAAGAAAAAAAAGAAAAAAAACTTCCATCAACGTAGGAAAATTAAGAAGCGTTTAAAATGATTTAAGACCTAGAACACAATACTTCAGCAAATGTAAGACTTTTTAAAGTGGACATATGCTTTTCCGTATTTTCTGTCATATCTACAATGTTATAATGTCGGAGTTTCATGTTAAACGTGGCCAAAAATCAAATAATGAGGTAAACGTATTTTAGAGAACTCCCCGTGAGCTAAAAAGTTACCAAATGTTCTGAACGCTCCAGTTTCAACAGTTTTTTCTACCATCGGCTAAGTGTTGCGCAACTCCAGAGCCGGTCTATGGAGAGCCTTTTCACTCCCTATTTAGCCCCATTGTACAGAATTTGGTTGCAGTTCCACCAGAGTTCCACTGTGGGTGATCGCAGGAGAGTGCAAAATGAATGGGACTCTATGGAGTTTCACTAGTTGAAGCAATATGACAACAAGAGAAGCTGTGCAGTCTTATCCATGGAGACCGACTATATCAGATTCTGGTTTGGGATGCCAAAATCCCACTTTTTATCTAAAATTAAACTCGGGGTATTCACTGATGCTGAGTAGCATTCTCTTCCGTTCTTTTTAAAAGGGGTGACAGAATGATTATATAGGGTATTTCACACTGTTCCTTAAGGTCTCCTAATAGGGTATGTAACATTGGTTGGGCTGAAAATTGCCAAAGTGCTATTCTGTGGGCCCTTAACTACCCTGTGAATATGGCTCTATTTGGAACAAGAGCTTTTCTTCCAAATATGGTATGCTCATGAATATTTAGATGAGCTGCGCACTGATTGGTGAGCGAACCACATACACTTAACGTTGGAGACGAGACAGCAGCTCTCATAATTCCGACACTGTAACGTTATACATTGTTTGTCTGCTATTTCGTTATTAAATTCACTTCTGAGACTTTTTTATGCGAGAAATCAACTACATAAAGCTCAAATATGGGCCGTTTTACGAAAATGTATGGCTAATTGCAAATTTGGTAAGACGTGTCGGACTGGGCTCCACACTCATTGAAAGTCACCGTTTCTGGGTTACTGGACTATTGGGGCTCGGGGCTCCGCGGAGCTGGCCAGCTTCCGGCATAACTATAGTATATTTACAGTTTGAATTTTGTCACGCCACTTATATTACAGCTACCCTAAGGTCTTACAAAGCTAACACTTGTGTCTGATTTCAATTTAATGCATTTTTGTGGATGTGAGGGGTTTCGTTAGCTGCTAGTGTCCCTTCAATCTTATGGGTAAAGATCGCAGCTAGCTAGCTAGCTACACTTTCGGCATAACTATAGTATATTTACACTTTGAATTTCGTCACGGCATGTATATCACAGCTACCCTAAGGTCTTACAAAGCTTAGCTAACACTTTTGTGCAATTTCAATTTAAGGCATTTTTGTCAGTGTTTCAGTGTTCTCGTTAGGAGGAGGCATCCTGCACACTCACGGACAGGAGGCGTTTATTTCCCCGATCATTTGTTTAAATAACTCAACACACATATCCATTATAAGTTTACTGTAACCTGTGGTAAGAGATTGCGGGCGTAACAAGCTCGCTGACCGCGCTCTCACTCACACACACCAGCCATTTAGCAGGAAGAAGGGAAGGAGGACAGCGAGCTGCAGGCCCTGGAGTTCTGTCAGGGCAGCGGCGTTTGGTAGTCCGGTAACCCAGAAACGGTGACCGACACACAGTCGGACAAAATTTGCAATTAGCCATCAATTTTCGTAAAACGGCCCATATTTGACCGCTACATAGTTGATTTCTCAGAAGTGAATTTAGTGATAAAATAGCAGATGAACAATGTATACAATTGTAATGTATACAAAACAGAGATCTGCGCGACCTATTCAGAAGACTACCTGATCTCAAATCAGTGGTGTAACAAATGTAAATGTTGGGGCATGTATGGAACTGATTGGGATAATATTCAATATGTGACGTAACATGTAATTTCTTTATAAAGAAAAAAGATATTTTTTCTCTACACTGACCTGTCCTGCCCTGGTTGCACCGGATTCTTGTGGTTTGCAAAAGCGCAGAGAACCCTCTCTTTTCTATATAATTTTTTTACTATGAGTGGTACAGTGTTACAATTTTGGTAACTAAAAAAACACATTTCATGTGGATTGATCACGTATGGCTGGAACCACTTAATGAGGTCAGTATCTGCGCCAATATGGAGAAAAAAAATTGATTTAGCCCAGTCCCAAATAAACCAAATAAACCAGTAGAGTCAGCAAATATTTTACTGAATGGACAGAGAAATTTCTAGGTGAAACTTGATTTCTCTGTATTGTCTTTTATATATGTGTGGGGGGAAAAAGTATTGAACGCGTCAACAATTTTTCTCAGTAAAGATATTTCTGATGGGGCTATTGGCATGAAATTTTCACCAGATGTCAGTAACAACCCAAGTAAGCCAAACATACAAATATATCAAAACAAATAAGTCCATACATTAAGTTGTGTGTAATAAAGTGAAATGAACCAGGGAAAAACTATTGAACACACTTGCTGAAATTTATTTAATACTTAGTAGAAAATCCTTTGTTGGTAATGACAGCTTCAAGACACTTCCTGTATGAAGAAACTAGTCACTCACATTGCTCAGCTGTGATTTTTGCCATTCCTCCACACAAACTGTCTTCAAATCTTGAAGGTTCCATGGGCATCTTCTATGAACTCTGATCTTCAGTTCTTTCCAGAGGTTTTCAATTGGATTCAAGTCAGGTGATTGACTGGGCCATTCTAATTTTCTTTCTCTGAAACCAATTGAGAGTTTCCTTGGCTGTGTGTTTGGGATCATCGTCTTGCTGAAATGTCCACCCTCGTTTCATCGTTCAATTTTGGTCTCATCTGACCAGATTATATTCTCCCAATAGGTCATTGGCTTGTCCAGATGTTGTGCAGCACACTTTAAGCAAGCTTCCACATGCCTTTTCTTGAGCAGTGGTGTGTTGCGTGTGTACATGCATAGAGGCCATGGCGGTTGAGTGCATTACTAATTGTTTTCTTTGAAACAACGGTACCTGCTTCTTCCAGGTCTTTCTGAAGATCTCCGCGAGTGGTCCTTGGTTCTTCGACAACTCTTCTAAGTATTCTATGTACTCCTCTGTCAGAAATCTTGCGAGGAGCACCTGGTCGTGGCCGGTTAATGGTGAAATGATGTTCTTTCCACTTCCGGATAATGACCCCATCACTGGAACTTTCAGAAGTTTAGATATTCGTCTGTAACCAATGCCATTTGTATGTTTTTCTACAATAAGCTTGCGAAGGTCTTGGGACAGCTCTTTGCTTTTACCCATCATGAAATGCTTCTTGAGTGACACCTTGGTAATGAGAAACCTTTTTATAGGCCATCAATTAGGACTAATCCAGTTGATATTAATTTGCACTAATAGTGCAAATACTGACAGATTTCAGATGGTTTATTGGCTTCCCATGCCTTTTTCTTCATGTGTTCAATATTTATTCCCATTATCATTCCACTTTATTACACATAACTTTTGTCATGGACATACAGGTTTTGATTTTTTGTATAATATATATATATATATATATATATATATATATACACACACACATATATACATACATACATTATATATGGATTACTTGGGTTGTTACTGACATCTGGTGAAAATTTCATTCCAATTGCCCCATCGGAAATATATTTACTGGGAAAAATATTGACGCATTCAATACTTATTTTTCCTCGCTGTATGTATGTATGTATATATATATATATATATATATATATATATATATATACATACATACATACATACATACATACATACACACACACACACGGTCAAAAGTTTGGGGTCACTTAGAAATTTCCATTCCACTCCATTATAGACAGAATACCAGCTGAGATCAGTTGCATTGTTTTTTTAACCAGGGCAGCAGTTTTCAGATTATATTATGTGCTTAAATAATTGCAAAAGGGTTCTCCAATGTTTTCTCAGTTAGCCTTTTAAAATGATATCAGATTAGTAAACAGAATGTGCCTTTGGAACATTGGATGAATGGTTGCTGATAATGGGCAATGTAGATATTGCATTAAAGATCAGCCACTTCTTTCAACAGTCGAGAACCCTTTTGCAATTATGTAAGCACATAATGTAATCTGAAAACTGCTGCCCTGATTAAAAAACAATGCAACTGATCTCAGCTGGTATTCTGTCTGTAATGGAGTGGAAATTTGACCCCAGTGACCCCAAACTTTTGACCAGTAATGTAACTATATAATATAGAGGAGCTGAGTTCAACAACTGAACCAAACTTATTCAATTCATTTTTATTTATAGTGTCAAAACATAACAAAAGTTTTTCCAGGACACTTTAAATGGAATAGGTCTAGACCAAATGATTTAATTTACAGAGACCCGACAATTCCATTCAATTCCAAACTTATTTGGTTCAGCAGTCTGTGGGCACTTTGCCACCACTGTGAATATATAAATTCAGCCACTGTTATCATCAAGTCTGCTAATAATGGCTAATAAAGCTCAGGGTGCGAGGATTTGTTGTCAGTCTTAATGACACTTGAGAAGGGTGTATGCCCAAAAAGGGCCTGAGCCTCGGTCCTCCAGCTATAGGACAGTTGGAAGGTATCTTAAAGCACTCAGCCAATCTGCCACCCTGTAATGACCCAGCTGAATGATGGGGTTTGGGTTATGCACAGAAACTGCTGACAGGAAGATGCGACCCTGGGTGTTCTGTTCATTTGAAACAGCTGGCTGGATGCATGGCCCACAAAGAAAGGTTATGAGAAGACATAAACAGTTCACCCACCAACACCATCCGCCTGATTCAACCACAGAAGCTTCCTGGCTTCCCCATCTCTGGCTTATCCTCCAACCAGTTCCTACGCGCTACCCCAGCCTGGGAATAAATAGTCCTGGCTCCAATTTCACAATGTAATCAAAACACTGGGCTTTGTGGGAGCGCACAGAGGATAGGAGCCAGGCAAAGCAGTGGGACAGGGAGGAGGAGGGATCAGGCCTTAGTTTATGTAACCAAGGTCAGCTGGAGGAAAACACAATAAGCCTTGGCTAAGGCAGAAACAGTAAGAGCACAAGGGAGGAGGGCTGACTGAGGGAAGGGAAATATGAAAACAAACAGATAAAAGTCCAGTAGGGAGGCCTCCGTTTGCGTGGCCTGAGCTTCTGGTTTAGCATGGGGAGGAGGTAATTGGGAGCAGCCGCTTACACTTTAAATAGCTGCCGAGTGTGGTGAGATGTGGCTGGGGAAAATTCATGTTTACAATAATATGAGAATAAAAATTAGTTTAGGCTACCATTTCTTTGACTTGTTACGGTATAATTGTTGCACAAGCATTAACAAGAAAAGGGGAGAAATTTAAAGTCCATACCTGTAAAAATTCAGTGCTCTTTTCCTGCCATTTCTAATCTTTCCATGGCTCCCATGAGGATTTGTCCAAACCTGGAGGACGACAAACAGTTAGTTCCACAGAGAGCATTTTTCCAGCTTTCTTCCCTAAATGTCTAAGGCATGCCATCAAATACAACACAATGGTCTTTGAGGAACCATAATGTGATCGTATGATGATAGCAGGAGGGCTGAAAACCCCCTCTGTACAAAGTGAACTTAAACTATTTGCAACACCTGCCATGTCTTCTCAATTCATGCTATGCAGGTGAAGGCCTCTATTATTCAAACAAGGCAACAATTGTATAGCACAACAACAAAGACCCAAAACCAGACAAATGGCTTCCACCGAGAAAAGAGCCTGGCACAGCATGACATATGGCTTCTCTGGAGCACGTTCATAACACATACTCAAACTGTTGCCAGAAATTATTCTGAGATCATCAGAATTTAAAAAGCAGTGAAAGAAATGAATGATTATGATTGAGGTTTAAGTTTGCTCTGACAGGGAATGTCCTATCTTCTCAGGAGGTATAAATGCACATTCCTTTACTCCATTTGGTTGAAGGCATTAACTGAAGGCATTAGCAGTTTCATTTATAAGTCCAAGAACTGTTGTTGAAAATATGCTACCAAATTCCAATGGATAACCTGATGCTTGGAATTGAGGGGGACAAATGTCAGCTGCATTTTAGTGAAAAATTATCCCACTTGAGAACTGACTTAAAATATAAATAGAAGTTGGGGAAATAGTACTATGTTTTTATTTAGTTACTCAAATCTAATACACTTACATTCACAAACAAGCTAAATATCAATTATTTTGATGACCTACGATGGTAGTTATCAAATGTGCATTGAAACAATAATCGTAAACAATTGACGCAGTTCTTCTGTCCACTTGAGTGACAAGCTAACCGCTTAGCCTGGTTCCAGACATCTGAATCACAGCCAATGTCTCAGGGTTTTTAAAGCAATTTGAAATGAAACAAAATATCTATTCAGTCTGATTACCAGGTAACTAACACATGACTTCAGATTTGTTGTTGTGTTACTGTAAGGCAGATACAAACAGCCCTAACTCTATTGACAATTTTCCAATCTTTCAAATCTAAAATGCTTGCTCATTACCTCTCAGATAGTTTGGTTTTGATTTTTTATGGCGTGCTAGTTACGTCCATTTCCTGTTTACAATGACAACAGCAATTGTCTAGTTTACCAATAGGGCAACAGGGCATACAGTACACAATAGTGTCCATGGCCTATTAATACACAGGGAATTTTGAATTCAGATCAAGATAATTTCTGGTTTAATATCCAACTTTTTCCATTTTCAAGAGTAGCGCAAATTACAAATTAAAAACGACCGTCGTAGTCTGGACTAGTCTGGACACCCTCAAGGTTGTAGAAAAAACAAAAAGCGGTTTTAAACTGTATGGCCCTCTGCCAGCTGATCCTACAGCTCCTACCTCTGTCCTGGACAAGATGTGTTGGGTCTTGTTTTGTGGAGATTTCCTCAGGTGAGAAGCTGGCTTGGTGCAAGCTACACTACCTAACTCTTAATATTGTTTTCAGTTCTCTTTGACCAAGAATGTAAGGGTGAGGCCTGAAGCTGAGCTGTGTGAAGACATGTTTGAAGTTAAAAGTGCGGAAAGCTGTTTGGTGGAAATGAGGGCAAGATTGATGGACTGAAAGGATTGACGTGACAGGAACCGGAAGGATTGCGGTCTTTGCTCTGATTGTTTTTGTTCCCCTCTGTAAGTTTCCTATTCACAGATTAAAGTTGAATTGTATCACACAATGGTTCATCAGGTTGAGCAAACAGAGGACAGATAGAGAGTCTGGAGCACCTTTACTTTGAGAATATTAATATGTGTTCAGTTTTCTAAGAGTAGAAGCAGTGATGCTGTTCTTCAGCCAATAGCTCTTTTGACACTGGGCCAAATGAAGAAACCTTATGTAAGAGCACTCACACGACACAGCCAGGCGCACTCTCTTCCGTTAAGGGGGCGACTTGAATCCGGATGCATTTAATCCTAATGGTTCCCTTTGTGGCCATGAAAAGGAACTGTGCCAGGCTTCCCATTGTTAGATTTACAGTGACTCAACTGGTGATATGGTGTGTTCACTCATCCTAGCCAAAACCAGTGAGTCATCGGCCAAAAAAGGAGGGCAAACATCCATCTCCCCCATCCCAGAAACTACACACAGAGGGACATCACACCCAAGAGTCTGTCAAACACGTGCATGGCCCCAAATACGAAAGGACCTTTTTGACAGTGCTGAGAGGGAATAGACTAAACTCAAATCAGGTAACATTAACATGGGAAAGAAAAGTATCACTGCCACAGCACAGTGGAGGCAAGGGGGCACATTCTCTGTGAACAGGAGACACATCCTTTAAAGCAACTAAAACTGTCAACAACAAAACAATTCTCTTGAGTAAACAGACTTCAAAATGAGGCCATTTCCAGGCATTTTAAAGTCAAAAAATTGGCACAATTGCCCCTTGACTTGGCAATAGTATCGCAATTTGGTAAACATGATAGCACCATAATGTTCTTTTTTGTTTTACTTCTAAATTTTGTCAGTTCAGTGGAGCTGGAACATGTACATATCACAAACACATCAAAAAAACCTGGCTCTTCAGAGGAGGAAATGACACAGCGTCACCAAAACCAACAGTGCCACCATTCCTGAGGTTGTTAAGCTGTTGGCCTTAAAACTATCATTGACAGTGTGCCTTTGGTTGCAGCCGCTCTGTAATTAAATACCAGAAATTTCAACTCTCTGTTCCTTGGAAAATACTGTATATACAGAGTCTAAATACAACTCATGCCCTGCCTTTCCAGGCTTGCTGGCACAGGGCTGATGCCATCCTGCTTTAATCCTCAACACACATCTGATCCTTTAACTGCAGAATGAACAAAGGTTGTACCAAAAAATCCCACTTAAAGGATGGCAGAAAAAGCAGCCTTGGTGTCCAACTTAAACCACATTTATTGCTATTCTGTTAAAGAGATGCGCTAGAACAACGCCACTTACGTAGTCTACGGTGTAAGCTCTAATGAGACAGAGGATGAATGCTTTCCAGCGACAGCTTGGTCATCAAGTCTAATTGTGTTCTCACACTAAACATGACAAGCAGCACACTCTCCCTATGGCCAATTCATTCATTTGCAGTACCATGTTTTCTAATGGAAAGCAAAAAAAGATAAGCGAATCATCACAATCTGACAACAACACATGGTATGTGTGCCAATTCCCCCAACTCGCATGATTGATTTTTTTAGTCATTCGGGGAAACACACAAAAGGATTATTAGAGACGCCTCATCTGCACATTTTAATTACTTTGTGACAAACATTCCTGAAAAAGCATCAAATGTGTTAATCATCTCTTATCAAACATACTTTCCCCCTCATCATGTGTGCATAGATGAATTTAAGCTAATGTTAATTTTGCAAACTTGGAACACTGTTTTCTCAATATACCTTAAATGCACCCAGGGGTTTAAAACAGGCCAAGAGTATAAGCTACATTTAGCATTTAAATGTATTTCCCCCTAAATGGATAATTGTAGCTTATTAAAACATTGGTCTTATTTTTGTATTTTTTGCCATGTCAGTTATAATAACCTTGTACTTACAAAACTACTTGTTCAGATCTGAAAACACGGTTGGTCTCTCAGTCAATCTGATTTGGACGTGGCAGACAGCAGATTTGTGTGGTCCTGTAGCCTGCAGCCAACAACAATTAATTTGTTAAAGATGATATCATGCATGGCCGGGTTGGCTCAGTGGCAGCAGGCGCACATATACTGAGAGGTTTATGCCTCGACTCAGAGGTCCAGGGTTCGAGTCCGACCTGTGATGATTTCCTGCATGTCTTCCCCCTCTCTTTCCCCTTTCTCACCTAGCTGTCCTGTCAAATTAAAGGCAGAAAAGCCCAAAATAATCTTTAAAAAAAAAGATGATGTCATGCTTAAATCATCAACAGGAGCAGCCAGACAAAACTTCACCTACAGCAGCAAAAGCTGTGTTAAAAATAAAAAAAAAAACATCTCAAATTCACACAAAGTAGAGGATTAAGTGTGAACTTGTTCTTTTGCTTTCAGATAACGCTCGATAATAAATCGAATATGCAGCAGTAGCAGAGGCCCAGGGGCAATCAATGAGGATATTCCCCACTGCCACTGTGTCAAACCCATGAAGCCAACAGTATTTACTACAGTTGTTTAGCACGCCAGAGCCCTTCCACAAAATCAGGACAAACCAGTCAGTCACAGAGTGGTAATGCTTTTAGAATATGAAACAGTTCATTGTAAAGCAAATTCTTGTTTTTTTACTTCTTCCCATTTTATTTGCATAAACAAATGGTTTTCAAACTGAAATTATACTATAATAAACTCTTCCTATTCTGCAAATCCGCCCACTGATGACTTACATCTTAATCCGTCTGATTTGGGAACACAGCCAGCGCCTAATTCACTACAGGGCATGGTTATTTAATTTTCATTTCTATCAAATTATGGAAGGAAAATCACATAACATCCATGCAGTGTTTCCATTCCATTCAATCAGCGGTGACAGCCAAGACTTCAAGACTGCACCAAGACTCCCACAGGATTTCAACATTCAAATTTGATAAAATGCCCCTGACACAAGCACAGCCACTTCTATTTTAGCCACTTCTGTTATGTGAGAAGTGCGGCTCCACACTGTCCAAAGTGGTAAAAATACAAGATTGTTAAGGCTGGTGATTGTCTATTCTTGTGTGTGATGCATCTTCTTTCTCTGTGCCATAGAGCTCTATAATGGCCAAAAAAAACAGACATGTATAAAATACTAGAGACCCAGACTTGAGTAAAAGCACTAGTGCTCTATCAAAAAAAGTGACTTGATTAGAAGTTGAAGTGCTCTTAAGCACCACACTTAAGTACATTTTTTGTACTTAAGGGACTGTTCGTTATTTATATAAAAAAGGGCCACCGGAGGAGTTTTGGGATCTTTAGTAAAATTAGACTTGACCCTCCCTTCCCCAGTAAAACTTTTTCAATGACTCCCCCAAAATGATTGTGAAAAGAGGCATGACCCTCCCCATCAATTTATGGATGCCTTCTGGTGTGGTGGCCATTTCAGTAGATTTACTCACTAACATTGTTGTGGAAACACAATAAGCATGGAAACTAAATGCACACTTCCTGCATTACTTCAAATACTAAGTTACTCCTCTAATTAACTAGTATTCACCTGAAATAAAACAATAAAACATTGAGACCATTCAGCAAAGCACACTGGGTAATAAATTCAACACACAAACTGGTTGCTATGGACTTGTCACTAGGCTTCCTCAGTCATTGTATATTTTAGCCATATAGGTAAAGCTGCCGAAGCTGAACTCAAAACATGTTTATTTTTAAAGCAGATTTTAAATTACATTGTAACAATTTAACAATTCGCCCTTATGAAATCCAATTGCAGCACGGCTGTCTTGGAACGCAATAGACAGACGGTGGCGGAATACCCCGACACTTAAATTCAACTAAAATGTAACAGTGAACAATCAGTGTTCGACCTACATTCGGTTGAGATGTCTCTCCAAACGCAGAAACGAAGCGCAGTCACACCATAAAAGGTTAAAACACATTAAGAAAAAAAATCAGTATTTTGCCGTAATCCAATGACACGAAAAAAAAGTAATCCACAGCGATGAGTAGATCCACAAAAAGGTAAATGATACAGTGTATCCAGAAGGCCTACGCACGTCACATTAACCAGCCAGCTCCAAACAGGAGGTGAACTTCGCTGTTTAAACAAAGTGGAATAAACGTATACAAGTCCAAATCTACACGAAACTCGCAATCAATTAGTAAGCTGACATCAAATGTATATACATGGCATTTAGGAAACCTTTATTGTAAGATATACGGCAAGATGTCCAGACTAGTGCAATAGTAATTTTCGTTTTTTGCGTCCTGCTGCTCCCATCGTCAGCCAGGTAATATTTTTTATTACTAAAGCAGTATATGAAATCAGATGCATTACCTACCACCATTTAGTTGTTTTGTGTTATTTAAAATATTTATAAAATGTCTAGTCATGCCAAACATAATTATTCCACAAATTTTTTAAACAATGCAATTACCCGTTTCAGCCACCAGGGGAGCAGTGCTCCCTCTGCCCCTCCAGCAAACTCATGGGTCAGACCCTTCTGGTAGCGGGGGCCGAGACTGAGAGCTACATGGAAAAATATGCACCAAACAAGCCACTTTGTGCCGTTTCATGAATAAAAAAAAAGTTGTGTGACCCCCCCTCCTAGACTAAAACATGATGGGTGACCCTCCCCTCAACAAAGAATAAAAAGACATGACCCTCCCCTATTTTCCTCCGGTGGTCCATTCCATAAATACCGAACGGTCCCTAAATATTGCAAGTAGTTCATTTTAAAATGTACTACTTAAGTACTGAAAGTAAAAGTACAAGTATTGTGTTATGTAGTTTGAATATCATATTGTTTATATTATTTCAAATGTTTAGCCTAAAGTAGGCCTGCACGATCTTTTGCGATATTTTTTTCCCTGCAATATATATTGCGATATGAAAAAAGATGACTAATAAAAAATAATAAATCATTCTCGACTACTGGGGTGATTTTGTAGGGGAGTGCATCTACATAGAAAATAAAAATGAAAAAAGGAACTTTTCTAATGTGAACCATTTTTTTATGAATTTTAATGCTTTACAAACACCAAAGCAAGTAAGCGCTGTGATCACTCTTCTGAAGTGATTTTGGAGAGGGACAATAGGTAATTAAATACACTGGTTGACTGACATGACAGAACATTGTAGCCTATTCATATAATACTATCAATCAAGGCTAAAGTGAATGATATTAATAATGCATGCATATTGCTTCCTCTAAATTTTAGGTTGTGGTCGACTAAGCAGGGCCTGCTTTGGTTGTTTGATAAATTAATCAACATAGATTGTGATTGGTGGTTTGCTGTGCATGCAGACCTGCATGTCGCGCACTAGCAACAAACTGTGATTCCAAGAACACTTCAGTCAGTGTAAATTAAGTTATATCAGACACAGACTGCTGTTGTAGATTGGTGTTACGTTTCCAGCGTCGCAGCTCCGAACCGTAACGTTAGTTGGGACTTTTTCTTTAGGCTACCTATATTAGCTTTAGACTGGATGGTAGCAGCTTTCTGTGGTGAAAAATGGCCGGGAGATGTCGTGATAACGTTGCATTAATCAGGTGATTTAGTTCGTCTTTGCAGCGAACATAAAACGCTGACTACTGTAGCTTCAATACCCATGGAAATGTGCATCACGGTCAGCGGCAGCTGCCGCTTACTGTACTTTTCTACACACGGAGAGCCTCACTTCCCATAACAAACCCCGTCGGACTAACGTTCCATCCAAGGGGGTAAGCCAGCTTCCACAAAGCGTACCTTCTATGGTGGCATTTTGATGCTACCTAGCACTCACCCGCCGTTAGCATTCCATTGACTGCCATTCATTTTGGCGCCACTTTGACAGCGAATAACTTTACATCTGAAGCGTTTAAAGACTATTTGTCCATTGTTTATTTCTAAAGAAACACGACAATGTATAAATGGCTCCATTACCTTATATCTCATGTTATGGCTCCGTAGCAGACGTTTTTTTGTAAAAATAGGCTAACAATTGTGTCATAACCACGCGACTTACTGTGTAGAGGAATAACAGTACAGTACAGGAAAGCTCACATGCAGTTTCGACTTACATTAGCCGTTTAAGTTTAATTACTAATGTTAACTAGCATTTTAGTTAGCAATAATTAGCCTGTGCCTATGTTATCTCCTTACATATACCTACTCTCTCCATCTCTGCAAGATTCGGAATGATTGAGATTTCTCTTGGCACAGCCACCAGAAGACTTAGCCTACAACTTTCAGACAGGTTGCTCACGTCACACCTATGTAGTCAAGTTCAGTTGGAGGCTGCGCAGTAACTCTCAGCCCTCACCGGAAAAGTGCATCTAATATACTTCACTGGTCTCCGCTGAAAAGGGCGTCGCTTTGTCCATTTCTTTACCTGTCTATGGTTCTGTCACATACACACGTTGCCCACATGACTACCTGTCTTAAAGGGGAAGGCTTGGCTGGTAACAATCATGTAAAAGGAGAACAGTGAAAGTTTACTTTTCTATCAAGCATTATTTGAAACGGTAAAGTAAGGGGTGAAATGATTCCTCTACTAACTTGAGTAATTTAAATATCTTCGTTTAGTCCATATAACCAGTGCCTCACCAGTATTAAGTACCGGCACTTCAGATTTTTGTTCACATGAGTAATCTTACCTCTAATTGTTAACAGTATTATTAATAGGCTGATATTTATACCAAAATAGGCTATATAGGAGATATAGATATATAGATATATATATATATATATAGATATATATATATATATCATTATTTATTGGGAAATACTAAGCAATTCTTTGTAAAATTAGACATTCAGCACCACCATAGGCCTAGCGCGAATGAAATGATCCTTTGTTTCATAACCACATTTTCAGACACTGCGACGATTCGACTAAGTTTGGCAGTCGCATCAGGCTCCTTAGATCGAATCATTGAATAGTCGACTATTTGGGGTCACCCCAACAAGATGTACATATGAATATAAAAAATATCCAAGACACATGCGATGATCATGTCATGCAACTGCTGAATTTATCCAAATTCTTGAAATGTACTTAAGAAAAATATTTTTTTAAAGTAATGCATCTCAATGAAACTGACCTAAAGAGGACTTAAAGACTTCTTGAACCTTGGGATTTCTGCATCAAATTCCATTAAAAGATTTGAAAAGCAGACATAAACTTGTCAAATCTATTAAATATATTTATGTACATTAGCAAGGAAATGCTGCGTAGTAGAGATGCACTGATTACAACTTTCTAGGCCGATTCCGATTTTCTTTGAGTTAGGCCAGCCGATACCCGATTTTAGCCGATTCCGATTTCGTTTTTTCTAACCACTTTACAGCACACACAAATATTTATTTTCTATCTTTTCTTTAATAGAAACTTTTACATTTTGCATAGAACATAGAACATTTTTAAATAGACAATTGATCGCTATAAAATACAACTATATAAATTACTCCTGGTGTGGGAAATTAACACACACATCTAAAGTGCAATGTTATGAAAGAACCATTTCCTTCTTTTCACATCCAATATCCAACTAAACAAATATGATATATTTAGCAAACTAAACTTCTGTATATATGAAAACAGGGAAAACAGGTAATGGCAATAAAATAATATAAAAATAACAAATAAAAATAAAATAAATATAGCCTTAATGCAGTATAAAGATATTTCTCAAAACACACACACAGGCCTGTTTGAACGTCAACAGTAACGTTACCTAAACAGCGTGTAGTTCCTTTTTTAGCAAGTTTGCTTTATGTGTCATTGTGCATAAATGTGAACACTACCGTTGCTGTCAACGGGCTTATCTGCTAACGTTAGTTACCGACGGTTACCTCGGAACAATCCAGCAAATAGACGGTACCCTAGAGTGCCGTTACCTGAAACAGATGATTTAACGTCACCGCTCATTTTACACACAGTTTAACAACAAAACTAAACTCTTTAAAGATTACTATGTTTTTAATGTTGGTTTTAAGCGGTATGCACCCCCACTAACCTGGAAAGCGTTTTAAACAGTAACGTTAATACAGCGTGTCGGAGGAATACAGCGTCTCTTTTTTTTGTCTCCTACAGTGGCCAGCAGGGCGTCAGAGGCAGAGGGACCACACAGCGTTTGCTAACGTTAGCTTCTTGTCTCATCTGGGGTCTGATAAACTCATCAAAGTCAGTGTGCCCAATGCTATTTTCCGATAAACTGTAGCTAGCTAGCTGTAGTGGCCAATTCCGGTCACCGGCCAGTCAATCGGTGTATCTCTACTGCGTAGTATTGATAAGGTGTTAGCTTTAGCCTAGCCCTTATCCCTCCGTCTTCCCCAGTCTTTGTTTACACTCTCAACCCAGCCTGCAATTATTTCCTGTCAGCTGAGCCAGGTTGAGTACATTTACAGGCACACTAATATTCCACTATTATTCCGAATAGGACAACATACCGAATTCGATTCAGCCTTTTTCCGAATTTAGCATTTTTCCGATTAGGACATGTGGGATATGCCGGTATTATTCGGGTTTTAGATAGAGATGCACCGATTACAATTTTCTAGGCCGATTCCGATTTCCGATTTCTTATTGAGTTTGACCTGCCGATACCGATTTTAACAGATTACGATTACATTTTTCTAACCACTTTACAGCACACACAAATATTTATTTTCTATCTTTTTTCTTTAATAGAACATTTTATATAGAACATTTTTTGAACAGATAATCGATCGTTATAAAATAGAACTATATAAATTACTCCTGGTGTGGGAAATTCACACACATCTAAAGTGCAATGTTATGGAAGAACCATTTCCTTCTTTTCACATCCAATATCCAACTAAAATATTTTTATATATTTAGCAAACTAATCCAAAGTATTATCCAGAGCGAGATCCCACACAGAGCACAACATCTATTGCCGGAAGAGACTACCGGTAAAGTAGTGAAGAAGCGAGAGAACAGCAGAAGAGATCAACGAAACGGCAGAGTTTGAGGTTAGCATCAAACGCGACAATGATGTACCAATTTCGAAGGTTCCCTGTACCTATTCGAGCCTGACTACACGAGGAGCTACAACTAATGGAAGAGAATCGGAGAGCTAGCTAGCAGCGGTAGCAGCAGAGAGTAGACGCATCAGGCAAGTGTTATTTAAATAAACTCCAGGGGCCTTGTGTATAAACGTTGCGTACGCACAAAAAGCTTGCGTACGCTGGTTTTCACGGACACTTTGTGATGTATGAAAAATTTACTTGACGTGAGAATGTGCGGGCCGTCACGCAAACTGTTGAGCAGACGTGAGAATGTGCGGGCCGTCCGCAAAGTCTTTTCTGGCTCTGTAACGTGGCGAATTCTAACTGAAAAGTGCCAAAAATCACCAAACATTACAAAATAAAGTTTCCACTTCACTTACTGGCACACGTCTGTGACATTGTCTATGAAAAAACATAATTATATCCACTGATACTCCATAAAAGTTTGATCATTTATGTGGATAATGTTTCACATCTTTCACACTATTAACTGTTTAATTTGCAGGCTACTTAACCTCTGTTGAACATGAGGACTGGAAATGAATGAAAAATCCACTTAGAAAATACTTTCAGTCATCTTCTGTATTTCCCATAGATGAAATATCTTATTCAATGTGCAACAAAAAGATCGGCCCGGAAAAATGCAATAGTGTCTGTGAGTCTGTAGTTGCTGAGGCTCAGACATCCATGGCGCACAGGAGGTTGGACACACGGATCCATCTCCCCAGGAACAAACGCTGTGTCGGGGGGGCAAACTCATGTGATGCGTAATTGATCCCGTGGATGATTTGTAGGCTATTAAGTGAACAAGGTGTACCCGGTCCACCAAACACTGCGCCATCTTGACTGTCTTAATTCTGCACATATTTCTGTTGCTGTAGTCCTATTTACTATTTCATTATTTCATCCATGCGTGGCGCAGCAGATCTGTGCGCACTGTCACCTGCCCGTGAAGACGCTGGCCTCACTAACCTCTCCTCCTCTGAGTCGGATCTCCATCGTGCTGGACTCCGTTTTACTGAGCGTACTAACACTTAGAAAATAAATAAATGGCATTACATCAGTGAGTTCAAACTGCTTTTTGTGCGTAATTTGGACTGACAATGAGATGCATGTTGTTCTGTAATTGGTGTGCCGCTGACACGATTCTCTTGATTTCCACTTCGACATTGGACTGTTTTTTTTTTTATTTCTGCAATGGTTCGGTGCATTCACTGACCGGTCACCATTTGCTATTCTGGGCATTTTCTTTTATTGCTTATCCAAGATGACAAACCTCCAAACAGAACATTTTTGTTCTCGCCTCTACCTCCGCGATCAGCACCTCAACCTCACAGTCGGTGAAGTTTTTTTTACATCTGCAGCGGGATAACCCGTTGTGATTGGACGAAGAATGACGTCGGGGGCGCATTTATAGTAATTTCCATATTAATTTATGAGAGGAGGCAAGGCGGGGTCGATGGCTCGTTCATGTGCGCTCAATTTCACGTTGATTGTGATGTATAAAGGAAAGGTGCGCAGGACATGGCGTACGCCCGGTTTTATACATATATATATATTATACAGAATATTTCTGTGCGTAGGTACTTTTCAAATTTTGGCCGTACGCCATCTTCTGGTATGAAAGCTGCGCAAGCTTTTATACATGAGGCCCCTGGTGTACTTACAAACTTTCCAATGCCTCGTTTTATGAATACAGAACAGTAGAACAGTACAACTTCTACAACTGTACTATTTCTTTGGTACGATTCTGCTCAGTCCCTCCAGGATTTCGCGATCGCGCCAATTCAACCAATCACCGCAACTTTTCCCGCAAATTTGACCAATAACCTGAAGTTTCATGCGACTTCAACCAATCACAGCAGTCCCACGTGCACTCTGAGACAGCGAAAGACCGTGCAAAACATTTCAGACCGTCCTGCCAACCTGTATACATTTTTTAAAGATTATTTCTTTTGGGCTTTTCCGCCTTTAATTTGACAGAACAGCTAGGTGAGAAAGGGGAGCGAGAGGGGGAAGACATACAGGAAATTGTCAAAGGTCGGATTTGAACTCTGGACCTCTGCGTTGAGGCATAAACCTCTCAGTATATGTGCGCCTGCTCTACCCACTGAGCAACCCGGCCACGAACCTGTATAAATTTTAACATCAATGTAGACTGTAACGATTTAAAAGTCGCTGCCGTTTCAATCCTGGCT
Organism: Sander vitreus; assembly: GCF_031162955.1. Classification (NCBI taxonomy): domain Eukaryota; kingdom Metazoa; phylum Chordata; class Actinopteri; order Perciformes; family Percidae; genus Sander; species Sander vitreus. Next base: position 32,331,786 of record NC_135858.1, on the reverse strand, counting down.
GTCGGTTCCCCCGCGACTGACACTTGCGCGCGCGCACACACACACACACACACACACACACACACGGTGGATGCAGGACAAAAAGGAGATGAGACGACACGATGACCTAAATTGAGGACAGCTGCGCTCGTTATTGTAAGTGCAATGATAAGTTAAAGTCAGTACTTCATCAAACCGTATGAATGTGTGTCCCAGGCCAGGTTAGGAAATTAACTAACAATTTAAAGATCAACAAGCCACTGACACATATGTTCAAATTTGATTCATTCAATAATAATTTTTTGTCTTAAATCCACCAGCCATTTTGATATTATACCAATATTTGCAGAATCCTGAGCTTTTTTGGTTACTAGGAAAACTCAGCCCCAGAGTAATTTTATTCTCCCCAAAACAAGTTTCCTTTTTATTTTTAAAGAACTATAAATAAAAGAAAAATCGCAACTTTTTTGCAACTTTCATTGTCTCTCGCAACTTCATTGCAACAAACTTTTATCGCATTACAAAAGCTCCCGCGAAATCAGGCATTTTGGGCTGCAACAATCTCAAAAAAAGGCTGCGAAATCCTGGAGGGACTGATTAGTGGGGTAATTTACGAGCTAGACCTTTGGATCCATTAGCGCCTGCACTAAGCCATTCGGCTGATAGTGCTAACTCGACCAGTGTTAGACCAAGGGAAAAAGCTTCAGGGGAGGGTGTTTGGCTCGAGGTCATGGTGCAAAAGACCCTAGGGTGAAATTACTCCAAACCATCCTTTTAACGTTAGTGAATATTTTAGACAATGAAATGGCGAGTTCATGAGTTCGCCACGTATACCATGATGTATTAAGAGTACGAGAGAGAAGCTCATGAACGCGCATGTTGCTACCGGTTGCTACGACAACACAAACATGAGTGGAATGAACGGAGCTTCGCGCCGAACGCTGTATGCAGTTCTCTTAATACATCCATGATTTGATCGGTATAAAATCGGCATATGTCACACTGACCGGCCAGTCGCCGGTCATGGCCGATCACCGGTCATGGCCGATCACGTGAAAATCGGCCAATTCCGGTCACCAGCCGGTCAATCGGTGCATCTCTAGTTTTAGAGGCATTCTTTGGACATGTATACAGCGCATTCAGAACAATCAGGGTTTATATCTGAGGGGAGTGATTTGAAAACATTCAGCTGCATTAAAGCCCCAAAATATCTGCCATGTTCTCTTTGCATGACAAATCTAAATCTCAATCGCATCTAAACACATTTGGGTTTGCCCTGGGTATGAGTTGCACCAAAAGAACATCCATACACATCTGAGTGCTTATGCTGTGTGTTGCTCAGAATGTGTGTGTGATACAGGAAACGCATATATATCTTAAGAAAAGTAAAAAATATGGTAACACTAAATTCATTTTAAAGAAAAGAGCCAGAGATTTTGGGAACAAACTGGTTTTGGAAAATGTTGTGCAACCACATACTCACTACTAGGGTGTATTACATCACACCTGTTGCTTAGAGAAGGGCAGTTTAACTGCTTACATATGTACTGTTCTGGTAGTTTGGGTTATTTTTTGCTGATTATTCTGCTTCTCAGGACTATGTGGGCATGTACAAACTGTTTGATTGACATGTTAATTTTACCATGGCTCAGCTGACTTTCAACCTACGCAGAGGTCTAATCAGCCCCAATACCTCAAATAACCTGTAGGGGTGTACAGGGCCTTTAAGCATTTGCATAAACGCTTATTACAGATTGCAAAGTATCCAACAATAAGAGGTGGATTCAGTGCAACTTAGACATTCATGCTAAATCATCATTCCAATCCTGAAATTAAAAAAAATATTACACAACAAAACTACAGAAGACCACACATCCTATCCATGTTTACAAAAGACAATGTGCAGATGACTGTAACATAAGCTGTAGCAACGGTAGCATAATGAACGAAATAATGAACGCCGTGCAACCAGTAACATAGCTCAAGCACGTCGTTCGTTGTTCGACTGGTCGTGACTGCTTTCCCAAGATGGCGCCCGCATGTATACGCGAAAGGTACTGTCTTTCTAAAATATCTTTTTAATAAACTGTCTGTACACTTACAAAGTTTTCAATGCTTCGGTTTACATGTAGGGACCCTCATTATGCTACCGTGGAAGTGTGGTGCTATTTTGAGCCTTGTTAGTGGTATAGAAATAGCGATTTCTTTTTACTTTACCTGTGCCCCGACAACTAGCGTTATAAGGTAATTAGCGGTTTGAGCTAACACTGGTCACATTCGATTAGCATGAAAACACATTCCCAGAGAACGGTCGACTCGGTAATCGTTAACACATTGCGCCGGAATTGTCCTTTAAGATGTGGGATATTCCGGTATTCCCCAATTCCAATTAAGTTAGGACGTTGTGTAAAACGTAAATAAAAACAGAATACAATGATTTGCAAATCCTTTTCAACCTATATTCAATTGAATACACTACAAAGATAAGATATTTAATGTTTAATCAATTGTTTTTTTGCAAATATTCACTCATTTTGAATTTGATGCCTGCAACAACTTCCAAAACATCTGGGACAGGGGCACAAAAGACTGGGAAAGTTGAGGAATGCTCAAAAAAACACTCGTTCCTGTAACATTCCACAGGTGAACAGGTTAATTGGTCATGATTGGAGCATCCCCAAAAAGGCTCAGTTGTTGACAAGCAAGAATAGGGCAAGTTTCACCACTTTGTGAACAACTGCGTGAGCAAATAGCCCAACAGTTTAAGAACAACATTTCTCAACGTACAATTGCAAGGAATTTAGGGATTTCATCATCTACAGTCCATAATATCCTCAAAGGATTCACAGAATCGAGAAATCTCTGCACGTAAGCAGCAAGTCCAAAAAACAACATTGAATGCCCGTGACCTTCGATCCCTCAGGCAGCACTGCATTAAAAACCGTCATTATTATGTAAAGGATATTACGTGGGCTCAGGAACACTTCGGAAAACCATTGTCAGTTACCACAGTCCGTCGCTACATCTAGTGCAAGTTAAAACTCCACCATGCAAAGCGAAAGCCATGTATCAACAACACCCAGAAACGGCGCCGGCTTCTCTGGGCCCAAGCTCATCTGAGATGGACTGACACAAAGTGGAAAAGTGTGCTGTGGTCTGACGAGTCCACATTTCAAATTGTTTTTGGAAATCATGGACGTCATGTCCTCCGGGCCAAAGAGGAAAAGGACCATCCTGATTGTTATCAACGCAAAGGTCAAAAGCCAGCATCAGTGATGGTATGGGGGTGTGCTAGTGTCCATGGCATGGGTAACTTGCACATCTGTGAAGGTACCATTAATGCTGAAAGGTAAATACAGGTTTTGCAACATATGCTGCCATCCAAGAAACAGGGACGTCCCTGCTTATTTCAGCAAGACAATGTCAAGCCACATTCTGTACGTGTTACAACAGCGTGGCTTTGTAGTAAAAGAGTGCAGGTACTAGACTGGCCTGCCTGCAGACCAGACCTGTCTCCCATTGAAAATGTGGGGCGCATTATGAAGCTCAAAATACGACAACGGAGACAGAGTCATACATCAAGCAAGAATGGGAAAATAATTCCACCTACAAAGCTTCAACAATTAGTGTCCTCAGTTCCCAAACGCTTACTGAGTGTTTTTAAAAAGAAAGGTGATGTAACACAGAGGTAAACATGCCCCTGTCCCAGCTTTTTTGGAACGTGTTGCAGGCATCAAATTCAAAATGGGTAAATATTTTCAAAAAAAACAAACTTTATCAGTTTAAACATTAATTAGCTTGTCTTTGTAGTGTATTTAACTGTATTGGTTGAAAAGTATTTGCAAATTAATGTATTCTGTTTAGGGCTGGGCGATATGGAGAAAGTCAAATATCACGATATTTTTGACCAAATACCTCAATATCGATACTGCAACGATATTGTAGTGTTGACTATTGGTGCTTTCACAAAATATTTACACAATAAGAATTTTGATAAATAATCAGTAATGTTTATATAATGACTAAGTGGGTAAAGGCAAATAAAGAACAGTTACAACAGTCTGGTAAGTTCAGAAAATGACATAACTTTACTGTAATGCAGCCTTTAAAACCAGGAAAAGACAACATTTATGCCATATTACGATATCCAAAATCTAAGACGATATCTATTCTCATATCACCTATATCGATATATTGCCCAGCTCTAATTCTGTTTTTATTTACATTTAACACAATGTCCCAACTTCATTTGAATTGGGGTTTGTACATAAGACAGAGATCTGTCAATGTAATTAGGTTTCCCCAACTTAAAAGGTTTTTCTTTTTAAATATGGCAATAATAGTTTATGGATTTCCTATCAAGAACTTTAAGAATTTGTTTATTTAGGGAGTGTAGTGGTTTGAGAGGAGTGTTGCTTGCTTGTGACCAGGTTGTCAAACAATAGGTGATATGGGAGAAAATCATTGAGTGCATGTACATCATTGCAGCCTTTTGTTGACATGCAGCTACGGACATATATAAAATTTGCCATGTTGAACTTAATATGATTGCAAACCTTTTTGATGTGTGATTTAAAAGTGAGATTTTGATCAATGTGAACACCAAGTTATTTAAAATCTGAGATGGCTTGTAGTCTCTCCCCCGCTACATACTGTTTTAGATACATTCAGTTGAAAGCAATTGTGCTTTAGCCATTCTGTGATACCTTGCATTGAGTAGTTAGCTGATCAGCAGCGTGAGCTGCACTGTTACCATGTACAAAGATTACTGTGTCATCTGAATACATTTATCTGCATAACTCCTGTTACTTTGGTTCCACATTATGTGCATCACTTGTACCATGTATTCTGCGTGCCTGTGACGGTTGAGCACAAATACAAAAACTGTTATAGCCCTCAGAATGAGTCAATTGCTCTTTGTGTCACCAACAACACTATTATCAGTGTGATGTAATCCATTATAATGCTTGGATTTAAAGACTGAGGCATTTGTTCATAAAGTGAAGCAGAAAGAAGAGATTTGGTGTAGACACACTGGACATGTCACATCCACATTATCTTGCATGTTTTGCACTCATTGATCAACTACAAATGAGTTACATGAACTTGGGAGGTAGGGTGAACAACACACCAACAAAAACATACTCACTCACTCACCCCCCCCACACACACACACCCGCCCCCCCCAGCGAGGGCTTCTTAATCCTGGAAACAGAGGCCTGGTTCATTTGCAGCCAGATTAAATATACTGAGGTGGAGCGGGTGGAAAAGATTATTCCTAGTAACCAAGAAAAAAGAAAAGAAAAAAAAGCTTCATTAATAACATGAAGAGAGGGTTATTCATGAAAACTGCCTCAAGGCAGATTGGTACACACACACACACACAGAAGTCTAGTATGTCGTAAGATATTACATTACAACTTTTACACAGACACAAGTCAAGCACGTCTGGACTCGGAATTATTCACCAGGATTACAGCACAGTAAACGAGGAATGAAACCAAAATTTCAGATCAGCTTAAGGAATGTCTAAATCAAAGCCTTGTAAATCCAACCCAGTGGAGGCAACAGTGCAGCCTGAATACTGCAACACTGTGTGCCACAGCTCAGCTTACCAGCAAGTGGCAAAGGTTGCCAGGAAACACTGTGTGCTCACAGGGCGTTCAGAAACACACAGATGCAGTCACATATTCATCAAAACATTTCAACAGGGGTCTGAGTACCTCTGTGCTGTTAAAAGCTTCGGTGGGGGTAAAAGTCCTATTGAAGGAGTATTGTGTCAATGCAAGGATAACAGAGCCGAGTGACCCCTTGACCCCTGTAGGAGTGTAACCCAACAGGATGTGTCATGGTAAGATGACGCATGATAGGTAGGTTGTAAAAATACTTCTCTGCTGAGGCAACATGTCTACCGTCTGTAAATGACAAGTGACACTTAACATAAGGTTACCAGTAGCTCCTGTAACCATTTGATGGTTGAACAGCAACACCAGCAAAAAGTTATGATGACAAGTCATTTATTGAGTTTAAATTGGCTTTTATTCTTTTCATTCCACTGCAAATTGAATACTTTTAACTTAAGGTTGTTGCTTGCTTGCATGGCTAAATGTACTGAATGTTAATACTGTTGATGTGTTAATTTACTAATGTCTTGCTGCTTCCCGTTGCTCTGCATGGCTTCTTAAGAATGCTTATTTTGTTGCTGTTGATGTCTTGTTGTCTACTGGCACTGGCACATTTACAGAAATGTTAATTAATGTGCATTGTCCTTATAAATAAATAAATGAACTGAAATGAAAGGTTCACTTACCAGCATTTTTAAGGGCTTTCAACATTATCTTATGATACTCATGAATGAATGGAATTGATTACTTTACTTAAGTTTTTAAGTTGAGAAAATAAGCAATTTCTACTGGATGTAAAATGACAAGTGACACTTTAACAGGTTAAAATAAGGTTACCAGTAGCTGCAGTAGCCATTTAATAACAGCAATGACAGCAGAATGTTATAATGACACGTCATTTATCGAGGTAAAAATGGCTTTGATCCTTTTCTTTCCACTGCAAACTGATTCTAGTTTAACTAATCTTAAAGCTATCGTGCATAGTTTCTGTCGCCCCATGAGGAATTCTAAGTAATGACAACAAAACTGTCTGTGCGTCCACATGATACAAGCCTTCCGTGATCACGCAGCACCCCACCCCTCCTCCACGCAGTTGCTAGTAGCCAAGGAGGACACGAAGGATTAAAAAAAACTTGAGGGACTCTTCAGAAGAGGTAATTATCTTCACTTGAGTTTCTGCGAGTGAAAGTCGCCTGACGACACAATCTTCTGAATACAGCCATACTGAGAAACAGAGAATTGTGTGGAGCTGATAGTCTTAATTAGCTTGGTAGCAACTCATTTGTCAATTCCTTGAATGTAATAAACATTCATTAATATCAAAAAGTTATGCACTAAAGCTTTAACTCAAGGTTCACTTACTAGCATTTTCCAAGGCTTTCAACAGCATATTATGGTACTCATCATTGATGGATAAAACTGAATATTTTATTTAAGTTAGAAAAAATAAGCAGTACGTATGACTTTGAGCTCTGGTAACTTGTGATGGGCATTGGTCATTTCTGAGATAAAGTTAAATATATAATTGATTAATTGATCATTTAGGATTACACGACCCACTATGGGCTGGGAAGGATTTATGACCATTGCTTATGAGACAATTTTAAAGCCTGCTGTATCAAAAAGGCATGGCTATCCAGCTTGCATACCTTAAGCTAGGTAAGGTGGTTTCAGACATCCCTGAAACATTGTTCTATACTAGTGTAGTCCACCAGCAGCCGGCCAAGGTTCTGAACTTTTAACACGCTTAACCAACATTCGTCTCTGGCTTTCCATAGCAACCCCCCTTTTCCCAGGAAAGAAGGTCCCTCCCCCAAGGGTGTTTAAAGGGAGTTAAGGGGAGGGTGTGTGAGTCGATTTAGGGGGAGCTGTCTTGAGAAGAAGGGTGTTTCTAAGGAAACTGGGCGCTCACTGTTCTCCAAGAGCTTTCATGGTTGCCACTTGGCAACAGTCAGTTGTCGGTATTTCAAAATGCTGCTTTTCACACTTGCCTGCGTGCCACAAAAAGCGACACATACTCACACAAAGTGAGAAAAAAACGTGGCAAGTGTCACCACAGCCAATATCTTCTGTATTGTTGCCTTTTGGAGTCAAAAGCCAAAGCTATCCACCTGACGTCATATAGGCCTAAATGATGCAGTCATACAATGGAAAGAACCATTTGGCAAGAGCAAAAGTAATTTCACACAGATCACCAGTCCCTAAATCTGCCCATGAATCTCCAAGTTTCTAAATCAGCATGTTCCAACAAGCACTTAATTCAATTTCAAGGTAACTTCACAAAGTTTAAAGTTCAAAGGAGTTGTTCGGATCCCAAAGACTGGATGATGCTCGAGGTTATGTTCCAGATGGTGGACACTCCCTCTTCAGCCACACCCACTCACCTGTCCCTCCTCTAAGGAGACAGAAAATAATTCTGCAGTAAACACCAGCTGTTCTCCAACTGACAGACAGGGCAGGAGACACTCTCATCCTCCTCTCCCTCTCCTCCCCCTTTCCCCTCTCTCCTTGCCCTTTCTCCTCTCTCCTCGAGGTATGCCTTCACCTCTCTAACCCCCACTTTTTCCCTCACAATCCCCCTCTCTGGTTAGCTAGCTGGTCTTTTCAGCCTCCTTTTCAACAAAAGAAACAAAGGAGGCAGAGCTACTTTCCCTCTACCCGCTGCAGAGAGCAAAACAAGGGGGTACAAGACCTGCAGCACACAGCAAAAAGTGTCCACAAGCAAAATTCTACACCAACACATGCAAAAAACATGCAAATGGCGTTGTTGCATTATACAGCATCTCCGTGGAGTATGTGCAGGAATGTCCAGGTGCAGACAGTAAAATAAAATGCAAAAGCAGAAACCATCAAACAATATTTTTTCTACAGCCATGTTGTTTTCACATTCTGGATCAGTTTTAAGGCATGCGCAGTCCAGCCTAAAGTGAATGAAAAATGTTCACAGGAATTCATGTGTGTGGTGTGTTCATGTAGGCTACATCTAAAGTTGTGAGAACAAGTTGGAGTTTTAGACCTTGGGAGCGAGGATGTTTTGTGTGGGGTCGGACTATATTAGCTACTTGTAGCCATTTTCCAGTGTGGTGTTCTGCTGTGCGATGCAGTTACACAGTCCTTTTTCACTGTAGGAACTTAACAACATGTAATGTAACATTTAGCCATTGTCTCAGGTTCTGCTTTTCTTTCCACTGCTCATCGCCTGCTTTGAGGACGAGTTTGTGGAACTAAAGCTGGGCACTGATACTAAATGCAAGTTCCAGCTACTTTCAGGGGTTACTGGTTTTACGACTGCATCTGTATCAACCAGGTGAACCAATGCTTTATAATGGAGACCACTTGGGAAAATGAAAATGCCCCCATTAGTATTTGGAAAGAGGTGGCCATTCAGAGGGAGCTTTCAGCATCTGACACAAATGGGGATGCTAATTTTGATTATTTTTTTTTTCTGGCCTATAGCCAACCCTCATTAGCTGTTCATTAATCATTAAACATTAACTGTTAAGTAGGCCCACTTTCCTGGAACCGCTTGTGCGTCCATGCGACAGACACAAGGCGGCCTAGCCCCGTTCATTACTATGAGAGTTGCTCAATACCTCAATAATCGGCACTGCTTCCGCACTGTGCGACCCATAGAGCTAGACTTTACAAATGTTATTGGACTTGGGCTGCAGCTATCGATTATTTTAGTAATCGAATATTCTACCCATTATTCCATCGATTAATCAAGAAATATATTTCCCTTTATAGTAAACAGCAATAGTAAATATATAAAAGAGAGGTTTCCTTTTTAGAAAAAGCAACATTTTATTGCCTAAATGACATACAACAGGGATGGATGCTAATATTTTTAAGCATTGGCCACACGGGCCACCAAGCCCCTATTTCTATTGGCCAAAGCTGGGGGACACATTTTCAGAAGGCTAATACTAAGTGAGGAGAAGGAATGAAGAATGCTGACATAGCCAGCATGGTCCGAAGATGTCATTCACATGCATATTAAGTAGCCATGAGGATTTACTGCTCCAGCAGAGAGGGGCTGGTTTGTCTCCGACAGCAACTAAGTTTACAAGAATTTGTCCAAATTTCAAGATTCGTAGCAAACTAATAAACCGTTAGACTACAAACCAACAGCTTTCGGTTTAGCTTGTTTGTAAAACATCGCTATTTGCAGAGTAGCATGCTGTAGTTGTGTAAAACAGCGTGGTGGACATGAGCAGCAGACTTTAATGTTACCTTGTGTTGGGCTCGTTCCGCGGAATGGATGAGTAGACTGGATGTTTTCTACTGAGATGATGTAGCATTGACGCCCTGCTATTGTGGTAAGCTAGTTTTTGCAGCTTAAAATGATTCCAAACTTTCTGTCATTTTCTCTTGCCCGTCTCTTCTCTTAGCCCCTTACTATTTTCACTCTCTTCCTTTATTTGTAATCTGCCAGCCCGTTGTGAGCAGTACAACGTTAGTTACATTGATTTAGAACCAGTGGTTCCCAACCTGGGGTCCGGGGAACCCTCAGGGGGGCGGCAAAGATCACAGGGGTTGCGCAAGTCTTTATCTGGTTTGAGGTTGAGGTAAAAAAAAAAATATTTGCACATGTTAAACAAATTATGATAATACACTAGAATATATAGTGTATACAAAAGTCTGTATAAAAACAATGTATTTTTGTTCTCGCTTAAAATTGTAGGCAGGCTACTTAGTAGGCCAAACCTCCAGGACCTCTTAACCTGTGACCCTTGCTGTCATCCTCGTTTTTCCGGCCGCCACAGCATCACTATTTTATGAATGAAACATGGCGGAGAAACGTAAAAGTGCTGATAACTCCTTTGTATCAAAAAAGAAAGTAAGGCTCTATCTCGAGAGTTTCCTCAACTTCAGTTTCGGAGGGGGGGCTCAGCTTTTCTTAGACATAAGTAGCGCCAAGGAAAAAAGGTTGGGAATCACTGGATTAAACGATCGTTGGACAAAACAGGGAATATGCTACTGCAAATGTATAACAATTCCATTGAATATTATCACAATAACAGAAAGGAATTCATTAATTGTAATCTTAAATTTAACCCATCATATTTGCAACAAAGGCAATTTTACAATCAACCAAAACCAACATATAATCCAGGTATAATGTTACCCTACAAATGTTCGCCTGCCAGAATATAACAACTCATTGCATCTATTTCTTTGTTTGGAGGGCAGTTAGAAAATGTCTTTGTCTTGTTTGTGTATTTTGTCTTTACCATACTAATTAGGCATCATTAGGTTATCATTACTTTTCAAATACACTCTTTAGAATAGTTGCTGGACCCACCCAGTTCTATCAATATGTCAGTGTTATATGTCCATGACAATGTTTTTCACAACGTTAATAAATATTAGAATTAAAGCTGCAAGCAGCGTTGGACGGGGCCTTGCGGCTCTGCGCGCGTCTGGGTTACTGGCGGACGTCGCTCCTTGCGACCGTGCATTTGCGCGGCACTCAGACACTGCAAATCGTCGCCACTGAAAAGGGAACTCCCTGCCGAGTTCAATGATACTGCACATGACTCTACGTCATACAGTTCATTAGCTGTGAAAGGGGACGTGGCCAAAGCATCAGGGTCGGGGCAAACCTTTACCAATAAAAAAGGAAGTCTCTGCTGAGTTCATTGATACCTCACATAAGACTCTACCTTAAAACGGGTCACCAGTTATGAAAGGGGGCGTGGTTTAAGCATAGGGGGCGGGCCAAACCATCACCAATCAAAAAGTTACTCTCTGCTGAGTTCAATGACACCTCACACAAGACTACCTTAAACGGTTCAAATGGTATGAAAGGGGGCGTGGCCTGAGTAAATGGGCGTGGTTAAAGTATAGGGGAGCGGCTCAGTATCACATGTAGACCACACATTATAATTTTCATGTAAATCGGATGATGTTTGTCATATAAGGCTGATTTCCTGTTGCCAGCGGGGGGCGCTATGACCAAAAGTCAATATTGGCCTGTATATGTCCTCAGGCCTGGACTCTTGTTGATTGTGGGAAATTTCAAGCAGTTATGACAATATAAACTGTAGTTACAGCCACTTTCTCGTTCATCGCTAAACACTCAAAATGGCCACCACGCCACGCCCACACCATTTGACGAAAGGTTTTTCTTTTAATAACTTTTCATCTTTAAAAAGGTCCAATATGTAATATATTTACTGTAATAAATCCAAAAATGACCCCAATGCGTCATCAGATATTAAGGAAACATGCTAAGTTGAAATACTATCTTTTCTGACTACAATGCTATTGCCAGTATTTTCTCCTTTTCAAATTTCCGTTCCGTGACAGAATTTCTGTTTGTGATTGGCCCGTTTGTTGTTATGAACTGCCCAGTTTGTCAGCCAGGCCGGGTTGCCAGATATACCTGTAAACACGTAAACCCAGCGCGCTGCAGCTGTAAGGTTAGTACAGCCATAAAAGCAGCAAACAAACGAACAGGATCAACGGAGATTGATTTTACCCGACAAAAAAAACGGCATGTTTCTAATAGTTGCGTGAACAGAGACGTAACAAGCCCATCTGGGTAAATATTGGAGATGTATTTGAAAGATGGAGACAGCTTAGACCAAAAGGATGCAGAGTTGGCTAATTTCCTCCTGAACAGGTAGGCATTAGCTTCAGGCTAATTTATCACAGCTACTAGGGACGGGCATTTTATGTCATTTCAACATTTGTGTAGCTACACACACTGAATTATATAGCTAGAGTACCCGAGTTGGTGACTCGCAAAAACAATTGAGACACAGCCAGTGAAGTGATCCCGACTGGTCCTGGCTAAATAACGCCGCCATGCTAACCCTGCTAACTGCTAGCTAACGTTACCGGATGACCAGGCAAGCGGGTCGTGGCTGTTTACAACGTGTAGCCTGTTCAGCGGCTGTAGCCGACAACAGTGAGTTATTTGAAGCCAAGAGAGGGGGGCTGTAAATCGGAAAGAGAGGACCTTGAGTTTGCAGTGTGTTTAGCGATTGTTGCCATAATTCTAAGCCAATAAAGTGTGTTCAGTCGGGTGGAAAAGGACGGCATGGTAGTGGTATTTTTAGCGGTTCCTATCGTAATTCTAAGCTGAGGAAGTGTGCCTGTCTGGCGTGTGGAGAGGATGGCGATGTTGTGGGATTTTTAGCAGTTCCTACGGTAATTCTAAGCCAAAAAAGTGTCCGTCAGTTGGGTACAGAGCTCCACGTGAGCACGGGCTTTTATGACTGTCAATATAGCCAGCATCTAACGTTAGCTACTCCGCTGTGCTGTGGAGTAATGTCTGGCTATGTGAGACAAGCGTCTAGCTGGGTGTTGAAATGGTACAGACCAAATTTGAGGTCCATCGGATGAAATCTCTTGGAGGAGTTCATTAAAGTATAGCACCTTGACTTTTAGGCCTACTTCCTGTTGCCACTAGAGGGCGCTATGACTTTGAGCCAATATCGGACTGTAGATGTCGTCAGGTTGGATGAATCCTGAAAAGTTTCGAGCCAATTGGACAATGTACACTCAAGTTACACCCCTTCCTGTTTTGATGGCGAAACGCACAAAATGGCCGCCCCGCCACAGCTATGACGAAAAGTTTTTCTTTTAATAACTTTTCATCTTTAATGATGGCATAGACCAAATTTGAAGTTGATCTTTCTTCTGAACTTTCAATTAAAAATGGCGGACTTCCTGTTGGGTTTAGGGTATGGCTCCAATGAGCTTTTTTGTACGTCTTGACATGATACATATGTCTACTAAGTTTTGTGAGTGTACTTTGTAGGGGGCGCTAGAAAAATTTACGTATTTTAAGGGTTTCGGGAATAGGCGCATAAAAATGGCTCGCTAGTGCCCTCTACAAAGTAAAAAAAAATGAGACCCTGCAGTACGTTTAACGTAGACTCACGACTTGGTACACATATGTAGCATGTGAAGACGTAAAAAAACGTCATTGGAGTCCTACCCTAAACCCAACAGGAAGTCCGCTATTTTGAATTCAAAGTTCGAAATTTTGGCCATTGGGTCACTTTTACTCACAAATTGCTAACCGGCGACAAAGGATTCCATTCACTATGCTAATCTAAGATAGCGGCGTTGCTGCCAGACTAAGACAATGCATGCACTGAGACAAAAATGCGTTTGCCCACCTATATAAATATAGAGAAGACGGTGAATAACCCTATTTCAACAAACGGTGGCGTATTCCTTTAAGATATTCTTGTGCATATGAGTCCATGATGATCGTTGCAATCCAGAAATTTGGGGATAAAATGTTTAATTGCCTTGTCAAGTACGAAACTCAACTACGACTGAGGCTCAGGTCTGAACCTATTGTATTCATCTGGGTTTTACACAGAGGAGAAAGTGAAATTGATATTTATATTATTCATCAATAGTAAGACTGCAAGAAAATGAAAGTGATAGGAACGGGTATTGAACCTTAATACTTTTTGAGTGGCAACCTAACAAGGTCCATAAAGCCAAGTACAGATTCCATCTAATCTTGTGTCTGCAATGATCTGGGTTTAAAATGAGGGTCCATTCTGATCAGATTTAGATTAGGCTGTGCTTTAAGACAGTAAAGAGGATTAAAGCTAAGGTTAAGAGGAGAGTAATTGATGTTTTAAGTAGAGGACCTTGTGCTAACAGAAGAACAACAGTGTGTGGGTGTTTTTGTGTGTGCAGTACTCCCTCAACCCTCACCTACTCCCAGGTGGAGGTCTCATTTTCTCAATGCAAGGGCAGTGACAAAGCTCTTCTCATCCATGTCACCCTATCTCACTAGCCGGGCCTCTTTCTCCGAGGGCCTTCTACAAACAGCTGCTTCAGCTCCGCAGACAGATGGGAAATGATATGGAAGCATGGGTATGCATGAATGCAGGCGCTAGGGAAAATGAGAGCTGCCGAAAGTGTCAAGTGTTGAACTAGCAGCAAATAATGGTGTAAAGGAGGATAGGATAAACTTTTAAATTACTTGACTTTTGCAAGAGAGAGTGATGTATGGAGGTTGTAAAGGGATGTGAGCAAGAAAGTGATGGCATGTATGCAGGACGTAAGGAAGAGAAAACAGATAAAAACATGTTAAATGCCTTCTGGTAGAAGAGAGTGGTGAAGCAAGAGGAGCCATTGGTTCTTGAAGTATTCCAACACTGTAATTTCCCATTTTAAACTTTTACAATATCCTAAATGTTATGCAATATAAACATACAGCTTTCTGTTTATGGCTTAAGACATATTTGCATGGAATTAGTATCATCTGGGGATCTCGTGTGATTTAGAAATTACCCCCCTCCGAGTTTCATGTGGTTTCGCACGGGATAAGCGACGCCTGCTTTTACTACAATTTACTGACATATATGTATCCTGAAAGTTCCCGGGGTACCCAGAGGTGCGCAGAGGACAGCCAGGGCAAGGTCGCCGCACCGCACTTGGGTCGAGGTTGTGTGTCTTTTCGGGCCAGGCCCTGTAGAGGTTACCAGAGGCACTTCCCCTATCCCTGCCGCGGATATCTCAACTCAACTCTTTGTTTCTCAAAAATGATATCTTTTCTGATTGCTATGGCAGATGGCTCTAAATACTAAGGCTATGTTTAGACAGAAACAATCTGTGGCATTGCGTTTTCACTTTTATTCCGTGTTTAGACAAGAGTTTTTTGGGGGAACTCTGCGTGCATATGGTGACGCAAAAGTGTGTGAAATTCGATGTAATATACATGCCAGGCGGCTAGGTGGCACTGCCACACAACACCACCAAGGTCGCGCGCCTACGTAGAACCTTCCTTCTACTTCTCTCCTTAGTAGCGCGAAACCAAAACATGTCGAAGCGAACAACAAAAGCTTGTCTGGAAAGATGAGGAGGTGGAGTTGCATGTTTGTCTGATGATGACCGACACAGTTGACCGTGATAAGCCACAGCACAGCACCCACGGCAGCACTACCAATATCCTGAGCCTCGCAGCCCTCAGCCGCTGCTTGAGAGCGAGGCAGGAGCAGACCCTCCTCTGCCCGTTGTGCTCTCGCTCTCTCTCTCTCTCTCTCTCTCTCTGTGCAACGTTGGCTCAAATGAATAGCCTACATATGGTCATCGAACTATAACAACCTTATCCACATTGTCGAAATCATTTAAATATTGAGCCATTACATTGAAAATCTTTTAGATAACAGGAGCCTATAATTTCTGTAGCCTACTCCGTACAACAGACTACCTGGACGCCTTTTTTTCGTTTCTCTCCACACCGCTGTCTTCAGACTTTTGCGTTTTTACCCTTTGGACGGTAATGCGACGGTGGAGCCTTTTTAAGATTTCCACTCTGGAGGATGGTTTCACTTTTTTGCGTTTTTAAGCCCCAAAAATGCTGTCGCTGTATAAACGAAAGGCACAGCCGATAAAATATTTTTTGTTTTCACCCGCAAGCGTCATTGTGTAAACAGGGCCTAAGATGTCAGGTCAAGTGCCAGGTCCTACAGGACAAGGACTTGGACAGGGTTGGTGTTTCTACTACACTGAGTGTCTGCATTTATGGACATGGTATCACACAGGCTATAGGCCACATTCATTTTGCAGTATAATTTGGGCAAATATGTTGCCGTTGCTGTAAGTAATAAGCTAGTTAGGAGGTATAAATCAGAGCTGTAGTGAAAGCAGCATGCTCCATTGTAGCAATTGGGAACAAATTAGGGACAAAACAAGGTGTCATAGATGATGAATTAATGTGAAACTGATTTCAACTGCTGAATGTTGTATGAGGTTTCAACAAAGTGTTATCTTTAGCTTAAACCATTAGAAGTGCACATAACTGAATTATTCTGCTTGGTGATTGTTTTGTTTTTTTACAAAACACGCTCCCTGGGAGAATGAAATTCTTTTTTTACGTTTTCTGCCCTCAGGATTGTACCTTAGACTTTTTATCAAAGAACCAGATATTTTCTAATACAGCTGTTCATCGTTTGTACTGATGCTTCAACAAGAAGAGTTTTAAGAGCATTTTAGGACTAAGTCAAGCCCATACCATTGTGTATGCAGAAAATAAACCAGACTTTTACTTTCTAGACACTCAAACTAACTCCTTCAGCTCAGTTTCCTTGTTCACCACACCATGGCCTCTAAATACTACATTCCTGTTTCCTCTCCCACCGTTCAATCGCTTCTATGGTGTCTCATTTTACTTATGTAATATTTGGGTTAAACACATAAAGCACTGAATATTTTACTTGATGGTTTTATCAGTGCAAGTATGATTCCTGAGTTTCAGTACTCCAATACCTTACTTTGCTACAAAAACCTTTTCATTTCATCAAAATTAGCCAACCCTCTCAATTATATTAGTGATTAATGTCTTAACACAAACAAGCAACACAAGGACATATTGTTCAGTATACTATTACCAACTTTAGTGTTGGTATTCAACCCTTAACATTCAGAATTATTCATTCTATATCAAATCCCGCTTTAAACACTTGCAGTACCGTCAGAAACCGTATGGACATGTACCTAAACATTAGATCTGTTGTGCGTTTCCACTGCAGACAGTACTCTAAAATGTAGGCATGGTTGTTACTGGATGTTAATAGCTACATCAACAACGTGAGTGGCGTGTTGTTTTTAGTTTTTACATTTCCTCCTGCATTGCTCAGACGTGTGATGGAAGCCATGGACAGCCATGCACTAAGAAATGAGCTGAAAAAGCTTTTCATTTCTCACTGCTCCATCCAGCTCTCGCTGTATTTCCTCTTTACCAATGATGCAGAGGAACATCTGCACCAATCAACGGACTGCAGTGTTTCTAGCTCCACTTTATCGAATCAGTTTGCTATAGAGATGCACCGATTGACCGGCTGGTGACCGGAATTGGAAGATTTTCACGTCAGTCTGACATATGCCGATTTTATGCCGGTCAAATGCTGTAAATAAATATGTTGAATTTACCATGGCGGCAGTATCAGAAATAGGGTAGACGCACAACAGGTGTAGCTGTTTATGAAAAGTCATAAAGTCGTAATTACACGACTCTGCAGAGCCGTCTGCTCTACTGAACTCAAGCGAACTGTCATCCGCTCTCTCTCCCCTTTAGGGTGAGCAACTGGAACAGTGACAGGACGTCATCACTCGCGAAGTCATGGCAACCAAATAAACAACAGGGCGAGTACTACTTGTCACTCAATCTTAGGCAAAGTGACAAACAGCGACAAAAGCCGCGACATGAAATCCGCACTCACGCGGGTCCCGTGAAATATGACAGCTACAGTTTATTGGAAAATAGCATTGTGGAACTGAATTTGATCTGTTTATCAGACCCCAGATGAGACAAGAAGCTAACGTTAGCGAACGCTGCGGTCCCTCTGCCTTTGACTCCCCGCTGCAGGAGACGCTGTATTAACATTACTTTTTCCACAAATTGACAATGGAAACGCAAAAATAACCATTCTAATGTGTAACAAACTGAACTAACCTGAACCAGACTGCTTTGTGTAAATGTAACGCAGCTTTAGTGAGTAAAAACGCTCTTTTGTAGTTCTCATTCAGTATAGTTCAAGCTCAGGAGGCAGGCTGTGCTTGGGTAAACCATCAAGTGTACTTCTTCAACACTGACCTTAGGCAAACACACCAGCTTCATTCATGACGGAACAATTGTAGAGCAAACACACACCCAACCTGAAGAGTTAATAATTCACACTCGTACAGAGAACTTCAAAGAGATTTCAACACTCAAATCTATTTTAAAATCCACAACACTGCATAAATCTGGGTCTCCATTTACATATCTGAATAATGAACAGGCTACCCAGTTTAATGAAATCCTCAGAGAATCCTGAAGAGCGTTATCACTGTTCTTGTTATCAAAGAAAATCCTCAGCCTGTAAAAAAATAAATAGGGTTTGCCGATTCAGATTATGGACACAAAAAGACCGAAGCTTCTTCCTGTCCAGCTTGGAGCTTATAGTTGTAATGTTTACCATAAGAAATATGCAGAAAGATCTAAGTAAATCCAAATCCGTCTACAGCCACTCAAGTCTAGGGTTGGGCATCGTTTGGATTTTAACAATACTGATTCCAAATATACACACACACACATATATATATATATATATATATATATATATATATATATATATATATATATATATATATATTTATATATATATATATATATTTATTAGGGCTGTCAAAATAACGCGTTAAAAAAATTAACGCAGATTAATCCATTCCATATTGACGTTTGCATACAGACGAAAACCTGGTGCCACTGATATGTCTGTGCTTCTCTCTGATGCTCTGAAACAGACGTTACAGGAAACACAAACCCCGCTGCATGTGACGCTAGTTAACACAATACTCAACAGCAGCTAACGTTAGTCTACCGCTAGCTAGTAGCTGGATTAAACTCGGTTAAAATGCTGACAGCTAACGCTAAACGGTGTAAAGTTTGACCGTGTTTCACTGTAGAGGATTCAATACCAGGATGTAACAATCTGTAGCTGCCGTCGGAAAAACAACACAGCCGGTGCGTTCAATGAAACTGGTAAACTACAGTCTCATGGTGCATTTGAAGTTATTGTAAATGTCCTTTTCCTATCTGGTTGTTGTTTTTGTTGTTCAACAGCAATTTACTAGTGAAATAAGTTATCGTTATACATTATTATAAAATCATTTAATTTTGACCATATGGCCTTAGTAATAAACAAGCCGTTCTTTAATGTCACCAACTGTTGTTTAGTACCTATTTTTTCTTTTCTTCAGACACCGTTAATTATGTATGCGATTAATTTCGATTAATTAATCAGAGTATGTAATTAATTAGATTAAATGTTTTAATCGATTGACAGCCCATATATATATATATATATATATATATATATATATATATATATATATATATATATATATATATATATATATGTGATCGGATTTGAAACCAAATCCTCTAAATGATTCCAAACGATTCCATTAAAGAAACGATTCTAATTGAATCATAATATTTAAAACGACTCCAAGTAGGAATCGATTTTCGAAGCCCAATCCCACTCAAGTATAAGTTTCCAGGCACAGCATCACTCCTCAGTACTACCCAGTAGCACAGAAAAACAGGAAACCATCACATACTCATGATACTGTGATTCTAGGGGATTTCTTTAAATCAGCCCGAAACTCTACATCAATATGCAAAAAAAAAGCACTCCCTCCGAGTTGTCTTTGTATCTTTATCTCAATGTTTGTTGCATCATCACTGCATGGATTTGTCACAGAACTCTACTACGGTACAGAACAAATGTGCAGTATACCACAGAGCATGACACTACCAATTTCATTTAATGATGCATTAAAAATTCTTCAAATAATTAAATGGGTCGTTGGCCTTCATTTTGGCCGATTTGACATGTTGAATCGGAAGGCGGGCACTGTCGGCAGTCGGACTCAAATGACCAATCTCATTGGTAGAGTGCTAACCCAGAAACGAGGAACGAGCTGAGCATGACTAGTGTCTCTCAAAATCTGACGAAAATCTTTTAAACTGACCTTTGTCGATCTGAAATGAAGACAGATTCAGCAACTGCATGGCCTATTTCTCGCTTAAAATGTTTTCAGAAACACATTTCGGTATTTTAGTAAAATATGAGATTATTAAACATAACGCCCTGACAGTCTGGCTTTGAATTTCCGGAGAAACCAGACCTACAAACCGGCATTCGTCCAATCAGCTGCCGGTTTTCATTTTTGGGCAACAATACAGATTACCGCCGCCTGCTGTTATGGAGACGTATTACGTCTTGTCGCTTTGGTGTGTTCCGAGGCACTTTTTTGACCAACTCGGGAGACTGATCAGTCCAACTGCCTTTTCTGCCGAGGGTCGGTCGTCTGGTTGGTGTGTCAGGGGCTTTAGCCATGTTTCCCGGCTCAAGCAAATAGCTAACACTTACAGCTAAAGTTAGTGTTGGCCACTACCTCTCTGCACTGCCGAAAATGGTGCTCCTAAAATATTCCTCACTGCAACTTCTCAACATCATCTTCTACATCACTCCAGCTTGCGCCAACATAAAAAAAAAGTATTGTCCCGTTGTCGGCTTCAGCTAAGAAAAAAGATAACCTTCCACAACGATTGCAGGATCTTTGGTGGAGCTCTGCTTTGAATAAAGTTCTGTCGTGACAAATGAATGGACTACTTGCGGAGTGACATGAAGACATGAATCAGAGGCACAAAAAACATTGACAGCGGTGAACGGTCATTATGTTTACCAATACCCGATCCGTGCCTTGCACGCACCCCCCCCCCAAAAAAAAAGAATCACACCCCTGAGTATCGTAGAGCTGGGCGATATGGAGAAAATGAAATATCACGATATTTTTGACCAAATACCTCAATATCGATATATTATGACGATATTGTAGGGTTGACAATTGGTGTTTTCACAAAATATGCACACAATGGGATTTTTTATTTTACATCACTCAACTGTAATGCAGCCTTTAAAACCAGTAAAAGACAACACTTGTGTCGTATCAGGATATTAAGATATCCAAAATTTAAGTCAATATCTAGCCTCATATATCGATATCTATATAATATTGATATATTGCCCAGCCCTAGAGTATTGTGTACTTTTGATGATATCGGTAGCATCTACTAGATTTTTGGTTTTGTGACATCCCTAATCGTTACACCCCTAGGAGGGGCGACTCGTATCAGATTCCGTGCCTGTCTTTTATCCCTCTGCTCCGGGTTTGCACCACCAGCATATTGTCCCTAATCTTGGTGCATCTGTTGGCTCACACAACCCCATTAAACAGACCACTCTGATAAGGTTACTGACTTAATGCCCAGTGACATAATTAAATTGAATATTTAATCTGGCCATGGGAGTGGAGGAGCCCTGGACCCCTGCTGGGCAAGCAGTGCGTTCACATGGCGAGTCTCATCTGCCTTCCAAATAACAAGTATTTTGATACCATTTGGGGTGATCGTGCTCTTCAACGGGCAAGTTACAAACTGGTTGCAGAGAATGTTCACTATGTAGATTTCCTGTCGGCTGATTTAACCTGGTGGTTTGTGGTCCATATTAATCCTTTAGATAGAAGATAGTGTAATGAATTGAGATTCGAAGATACTACAGTGTAAAGGCTGGGGTGTGCTTGAAAAGTAGATCAAACTAGTTTGTACAAAGTGTCTTCCAAAACATTACAAATGTAGGTGTGGCAAAAAGCTCACCGTCAGTGAGAGGGACAAGACTCCATAAACCGAACAGTCTCCCCACCAAAGCATTCACGGTGTTGCACTTGGTTCGTAGTTGTTCACAAAAAGTGACAGAAGTAATTAAGTGAAGAATGACAGAATAGTTTGAGACTTCAAAAGGATCCATACACCTATGGATTTTTCCTCTTCATAAAAAAATCACGGGAGTGTTCCCAGTATTTGCCTTCACGCCCTCACTTTAGCTGATGAGAACGGTTGACTTTTGAGTTTGTATTAAGGAGTTTCGTTGGAAGCAGGTGCAATGAAAGATTGTGACACTACATGCTCCCTGTAGTCCCTCCAACTGCCAGTGTTTCCCATACATAGGTTCTACTTTGGCGCCCTGCCCAGATAGATAAAATCCAAATTCCATTTTTTTTCTAATCAACGATGTATTTTTATAGTGCACACAGACCAGCGGTTTCACGTCAGTAGTAGCAGCTAGATCCTGTATAGTAGCATGCTGCTTGTGGTGTTGTGGCTTTCCGGGTTGTCTGTACTGATAAACCGTAGAAGCACCACAGCCGCTGTAAAAGCGTCCCGAATGTCATTTATCAGAGTCTGGCTGTTCAGCCTCTCCGCAGCAGTCTCCGCTCAAGCATATCTTTATAATGGAGTTAACCGGAGCTAACCGAAACCAACAACTAAACGGAGCTAATCGTTGCTAGCCAAGCCTTCAGTTCATCTCCGTTCCCGTATTTATGAACTGTATTTATGGACTTGAGCCCAAATAAATTACATTTTATAATCACATGTAACTTTCTGTATGGATCATAACTTTAAGGTTAAGTTTTGTACATATAACATTTTGGCTTTGGGTAATCAGGTATTTTATCTGATGAACCATAAAATGTATTTGACAAACCAACCACATTTAATTGACAAAGCACATCAAAGGCTACACATCATCTGTATCATCTTCAAGTCTGGATTGTTTAATATGTACAATAGTTATTTATTTCTAAATTATCTGTTAATGTTATGTAGTTATTGTTTTCAATAAATAGTTTATAAACCTTTGTTGACTAGCTGATTACTGAACCCAGCCATCACACGCTGCACAATCACATCCTGCACCACCCACCACCACAAGTAAATTCTCAATCTGTGGGAAACACTGCAGACACAGAAAACAAGAGCAGTCAAAACCCTTCCCCCTTCACCTTTTGACCTTTGGCAGGTCTGTGACAGAATTTGTGAGGTTAATCTTGTTTATTGGAGAGGCACTGACTTCTACAAATCCTGTCTGTAAATGCTGACATCTGTAAAGTTGGCTGCTACTTATTAGTCTAGTGAAATTAATTCCATGCAATACCTTTTTTCTGTTTAATATTGAGAAATCACTATTAGTTAAGTCTTTGCCTTAATATTATACTTCTTTTCAGCATTATATTTGTCCTCTAGGGGTCTACTAGATGATGATGTTCAAAAAACATACGTTTCGTATACTGCCCATTGCTGGGTCTGAGCTCTTGGCCCGCCTTCGTGAAAAGCCCAGTGTGCTCTGATTGGTCAGCTGGCCCACTCTGTTGTGATTGGTCAGCTGACCCACTCTGTTGTGATCGGTCATAGGGCTGGGCAATATATCGATATTATATCGATATATGAGGCTAGATATTGTCTTAAATTTTGAAAATCGTAATATCCTGATACGACACAAGTGTTATCTTTTCCTGGTTTTAAAGGCTGCATTACAGTTGAGTGATGTAATTTTCTGAACACACCAGACTGTTCTAGCTGTTCTATTATTTGCCCTTACCCACATAGTTATTATATCAACATAACTGATGATTATTTATCAAAAATCTCATTGTGTGCATATTTTGTGAAAGCACCAATTGTCAACCCCATAATATCGTCACAATAGCGATATCGAAGTATTTGGTCAAAAATATTGTGCAGGGATTCCCACAGCACTTTGCAGTTAAGGCGGCCGCCTAAGCAACACATGCCTGCCGCCTTAACTACGTCGTCAAAAAAAAAAAAAATTGTATATGAGCGATATCCGCCGTGTTACTCTGTCCTGTTTTCTCCCTTTCATTCCAAACCACACAGTTGACAACCTGCAGGTGGAGGCGGTGGAGACAGGCTCGGACATAAATGCCACGGGCTGCTGTAGACTTGTCAGTCTCGCAAGCAGTTTCAGGAAAGTGGCTGCGTGTGTCCGACAATGCATAGAACATTAACTGGAACAAGCCTACAACTGTCCGCGGACACAGAGTGCGGAAAATGTGTCAGAGCCTCCCGGACAGGTGAACAGAGACTCCGTTTCCTGCTTGTCGGTCAATGATCGGTTAACATTTCATTGTTCTATCTTTTGGAAGGCTGGCTGCCAAAAATCGCCACTTACTAGCTAATTATTTAGCCTGACGTAAACGCTAGCTATCAGTAAACAGAAGTGACATGGTGGCTTGCATCTGGTGTGTGCGCCAGTGTTTGTGTGTGCGTGTGTCGGCCTGCCCCCCGCGAAGCTCCGACATTCAGACATCAGAGCAACAGA
The DNA here is from genome assembly GCF_031162955.1 of Sander vitreus. NCBI lineage: Eukaryota > Metazoa > Chordata > Actinopteri > Perciformes > Percidae > Sander > Sander vitreus. Next base: position 32,307,470 of record NC_135858.1, on the reverse strand, counting down.
AGAAAGTAGCGGCACCTTCACCAAAATGAAGACTGAAAAACAGAACTATTTTGGTACAAACATTTACTCACCATGTGGCAGATAGCCACATAGATAGAGATATATATACAGTGGTGTGAAAAAGTGTTTGCCCCCTTCCTCATTTCCTGTTCCTTTGCATGTTTGTCACACTTAAGTGTTTCGGAACATCAAACCAATTTAAACAAAAGTCAAGGACAACACAAGTAAACACAAAATGCAATTTGTAAATGAAGGTGTTTATTATTAAAGGAGAAAAAAAATCCAAACCATCATGGCCCTGTGTGAAAAAGTGATTGCCCCCCTTGTTAAAACATACTATAACTGTGGTTGTCCACACCTGAGTTCAATTTCTCTAGCCACACCCAGGCCTGATTATTGCCACACCTGTTCACAATCAAGGCATCACTTAAATAGGAGCCACTTGACACAGTAAGGTCCACCAGAAGATCCTTAAAAGCTACACATCATGCCGAGACCCAAAGAAATTCAGGAACAATTGAGAAAGAAAGTAATTGAGATCTATCAGTCTGGAAAGGGTTATAAAGCCATTTCCAAAGCTTTGGGAATCCAGCGAACCACAGTGAGAGCCATTATCCACAAATGGCGAAGACATGGAACAGTGGTGAACCTTCCCAGGAGTGGCCGGCCGCCCAAAATTACCCCCAAGAGCGCAGCGACGACTCATCCAAGAGGTCACAAAAGACCCCACAACAACGTCCAAAGAACTGCAGGCCTCACTTGCCTCAGTTAAGGTCAGCGCTCATGCCTCCACCATCAGGAAAAGACTGGGCAAAAATGGCCTGCATGGCAGAGTTCCAAGGAGAAAACCACTGCTGAGCAAAAAGAACATCAAAGCTTGTCTCACTTTCTCCAGAACACATCTTGATGATCCCCAAGACTTTTGGGACAACATTCTGTGGACCGATGAGACAAAAGTGGAACTCTTTGGAAGGTGTGTGTCCAAGTATATCTGGCGTAGAAGGAACACTGCATTTCATAAAAAGAACATTATACCAACTGTAAAATATGGTGGTGGTAGTGTGATGGTCTGGGGGCTGTTTTGCTGCTTCAGGACCTGGAAGACTTGCCGTGATAAAAGGAACTATGAATTCTGCTGTCTACCAAGAGATCCTGAAGGAGAATGTCCGACCATCTGTTCGTGTACTCAAGCTGAAACGAACTTGGGTTCTGCAGCAGGACAATGATCCTAAACACACCAGCAAGTCCACCACCGAATGGCTGAAGAAAAACTAAATGAAGACTTTGGAGTGGCCTAGCCAAAGTCCTGACCTGAATCCTATTGAGATGTTGTGGTATGACCTTAAAAAGGCCGTTCATGCTCGAAAACCCTCTAATGTAACTGAATTAGGACAATTCTGCAAAGATGAGTGGGCCAAAATTCCTCCAGGACGCTGTAAAAGCCTCATTGCACGTTATCGCAAACGCTTGGTTGCAGTTGTTGCTGCTAAGGGTGGCCCAACCAGTTATTAGGTTTAGGGGGCAATCACTTTTTCACACAGGGCCATGATGGTTTGGATTTTTTTTCACCTTTATAATTAATTAATAATTAATTAATAATAATAATAATAATTAACACCTTCATTTACAAATTGCATTTTGTGTTTACTTGTGTTGTCCTTGACTATTGTTTAAATTGGTTTGATGTTCCGAAACACTTAAGTGTGACAAACATGCAAAGGAACAGGAAATGAGGAAGGGGGCAAACACTTTTTCACACCACTGTATATATATATATATATATATATATATATCACCATGTATATATCACCATGTGGCAACATGTGGCTCACCATGTGGCAGATAGCCACATAGATAGATAGATAGATAGATAGATAGAGATATATATATATATATATATATCTATCTATCTATGTTATATCTATGTGGCTATCTGCCACATGGTGAGTAAATATATATATAAAATTTACTAATTATATATTATTTAAATTTAATATTTAGTGTTTAATAAATAATTGTTAAATGTAGTACAGAGTCTGTAGAGTGTAATAGGGACTCTTTAAGTTTGTCTTTATTGCTGTGTTATTCCTCAGATACAAGAGAAGAAATAATCAAATGGCCCTGATATTATTCATTACTTTATCATTCGCCTTGAAATGACCGTTAGGTTTAATTTATGAACCTTTCCAAACTGAAATGATTGAAAAAACAAATATGCTGAACTACATTGATCTGGGGGAAAAAAAAACTTTTTTCCATCTCAGGTCAAGGCTTAAAAAAGGTCAAATATGCACACCATAATGACGGAATTTATACACAAGGCCAAGGGTCATTTTACAAGTCCAGACAGCTTTGGGTGCTGGTGTCTGACTTTATCCAGGTACAAGTAATAGACTGAACTGGCTACTAGTTCACTTCAGGAGCTATAAAATGTGCTCCACTTAAACATCCTTTCTAATTGCATACACTCATAATTTGACACAAACCACAACTTTTAACTTGAGAAAGTAATGTAAAACTTGTCACACTTGACTATTTTTCAGTAGCTGCAGCCTTTGTCTATGTTTATTTTAGAACTTGAAAACGGGGGATAGTTGATTTGATTTGGGTCAAACACAAAATTAGACATGTTACAATGCACCCATTTTAGTGCAGCTACACTGCTCTACTGACGTTAAAAGTAACTTAATCCCCAAAACGTGTTGGTCTGTTTAAACAAATATTTTTAGGGATTACCTGTATAGAGGTGACATTTTTTAAGTGTTGGTTTATCACAGGAAACTAAATTATTTTTTGAAAAACCTAAAAAATCAGTTTTTATCATGTCAGCACGCCCTAGCAGGCATAATATTCTGGGCACACCCTCGTTTTTCCAATGCTACCAACAATCTGAAATAAATAAATGAGCAATCTTCATCATTGGGAGGGGATATTCCATCTCATTTCCTGGCTTATACTAAGCCACCAATTCTGTAATGAGGCAATATGAGCAGATGGACATGGTTTAAGAAGGCACTAAACTGTGAGAGGAGACCATCACCCATGGAACACAATAACACAAAGGTCAGGTCACACACTCTCACTGGCAGCCTTTGTGATGGACTGTCTGCCATGACACTTGAAACCAAGTGTAATATCACACAAGTTACTGTGTTAAGAAAATAACATGAAGACCTGCATCTGACCTTTGATCGTAAAAAGTTGCATTATCAGCAACAGCATGAATCTCCTGCTCATTTATGATTGCTTATATTAACTTGCACTGCCTTCATTTGCAGTTCATGCAGTCACATGTTTATGAATAGGACAATTATTAAGTAGCTAATGCTGTGCTGAAAGAACATTCATCTTTAATTGCAAAAATATTAATTATAATAATTGCAAAAAAAAGTCTTGCTAAATGAATGCTCATTTTAAGATGTGATTAGGCTAAGTTATTTGAACCATAATTTTATTTGTCAACTGATTTTCTGAGGCACATTGTGCTGTAAAATGCATATGTACTGTATGTTCAGGTTCCCTGTTTGAGGCCTCTCCAGTAAATTCGCCACATATGATACATAAATAATACATACAATAAAATGCTTTTTTTGTATCTGGTTGAAATCACCCAATCCTCCTTTACCTTAATAGTTAATCATGGTGGGTGTTATAGCGACTCAATCTGAACACTTTAATGTAAAATTAAACTTGTTTAGGCCAGGGAGACAGGTAACGTCCATGTGAAATGGTCCATCGCAGTGATGATGACCCAGGGGTTGGCTAACGTTGGCTGCTGTCTGAGCTGTTGTGTTGTGTCTGTAAATTATGTGGCACTATCAGTCCATGCCAGTGTTGTTTAATCACTTGGGATTTAAACACCGTTAAATGGAGGTCACAGCTCATACAACATAATGAACATTACTATTAGTGATATAGATAACGCTGGTGCCTTGTAGCGACGCCGCCTAGAGGATGTGTATTGGATAAGTTAGCTAACTCAAGTGACGCACACTGTGGACCAGTTTTTGATTGAGCCTGAATGAAAACAAAGTGGGCAATGGTTTAAACATAAAGATAGTGAATACTGAAAAGTTTTTTTAAATAACGTTATGACGTCATTGGTATTGCTCTTCAGTCTTCACGTGAGAGCGACTCGGTCATTTAGAGGGAAACACGTGGGAAAACATACGCAGTTGTAATTTTAAATTAGATAAAGAAGATCGTGTTGAGTAAAAGAGGACTACACGGCCCAGACTGCCACTCACCTTGCCTGTGTACAACTCTTCAGTCACTTGCTCAAAACGCTGGTTTCTCCTCTTTTCAGCGAAGCAAGAAGTTTTTCAATGAGAGTAACGTAATCCAATTTGTCTGCAACCGGCGCTTGTATACGCAGACAGATAACGTTATTTCTCGTGGTTATGAGATCACAAATTCCATTGTCGTTCAGTCCGGACTTATAAAATGTGCTCTCGGGCATTCAACTTTTACTAGTTTACACTCATAACGCCTCAGTGGGAAAAAAAAAATCAGTGCAGTTATTCCATGCAGTAAAAAGTAATGCTTAATTTAGTTTCTTTCCTTTGCTTGGTTTTACTCAGCAGGTTTCTCCCCCCGCCCTCCACATGCAGCCGGCGGGGTAAGTAGTGGTGGGAATGGTTTGGTACTGCGCTCAGCGGCCAGCTCTCCACAAGCGTAAAAAGGGGTTTGGCAAAGGGGGATATATCATGCTGCCTTCAAGTGCTCCTCGTATTTTCGAAAATAATATGCTAGAAAGTCCCATGCTGCATTAATGGCTGCTTAAAAATGACAGTGCTCTGTTTTCAGTCGACGTAATGGTTCTTAATCGAGTGCTTATCAAACCACAACGACATTGCAAAACTTTGCAGAAGTTTGGAAGGAAACATGTGTACCAAACTAAAGCTTTGTTTTAGTGGTCACATCACTTAGACTATATTTAGTTATGAAGGATCCCTGACTGTTCAGCTTGATAAACACGAGCATTAACTGAAATCCTGTCATGTCATATTTAGGCTTCCACTGGTGTTTTCTGTGTATGCTGCGATGTATCGTAAGTCCAAAATGTCCCCCAGCATGTCAAGGCAGCATTAGCTGCTTGAGAAATGGCTGGTACATGGCAGACCCCTTTTGGTCAACTGGAGACATACATTCCATACTGATCCCATCCAGCTATTATGGTTTGATCCCATTTGATTCCCAAAATTTGTCACTTTACATACCTCTATTTAAATACACAGACTTACAGTTTTCTATGACTGGTTGAAAGGGTGAAAGCTATGAGGTTAATATTACAATAACTCATCTCTTTCAAGCGGCTCTGGGGGTGCATGACCCCATTTTTAATACTACTACTTGTTGAGTTTCCAAGCTTTATGTACTGTTAAGTCAGCTAATGCAAGGGCATTAAGCAGATGAATAAATACTGTATAATGTTTCTGTGCTATTTTCAAACAAGCATCAATCATCAGCTGTAATGCAGCATGCAATTAGGAATTAATTAGGAATTAAGCTGGTATGACTGGAATTGACGCTGTAAATATTTCCTATGCTCCATGAAGTTGTCCAGGGGTCAGTCCTTATCTGCTCCTCCGTTTACAGGACATGTCACACTCTGAGACATTAGATGCATACCAATAGAGACCACACAGAGATCACAAAACCTGCTGAACACTCTTGTCATCTTTTGAGGGTCTCTCTCCCTCTGTATCTTTGTCCCCTGTAGTGAAAAGAAGCCTTTTATCTCCCCTCTCTCCTAAATCTCCTGTAATAAGGACTGAAGATAGATAAGCTACACACACACTTCAAAGATCACCCACCATACCACCTCCTAGTTCAAAGCCTAGACAACAACAGTGGGGTCTACTCTGCTCTTACAATACAGTATATTATCAATGTTAAATGATAATCATTTATAAAGACATGTCAGTAAATATTGTGATCGGAACATTACACAAATGCTGTCATTAATATTGCAACATAATTAAGTCATAGATAAGGTCAATACTCAGCAAAACTATGAGATCATATATCTTTATATATACAATATAAAGTAATATTTGTTATGTTTAATATTGTATATGATGCATCTGAACGTATTGAACATATGCTGGCGCAGTATTGGTAAGTCTTCATATTATAAAGCTCTAATTTGCTTAAAATACAATAGATTCTAGATTGCAGATATCTCTGGATTAGATTCTTACTGACAGGGCAGAGAGATTATGCTAGTAGATTCAAGTAACCAGATATTTTAATATGTATCAATAGATTTTCATATGTGTATGTATATATCATACAGATAGGTGACAAATGACAAGAAAACAACAGTGTGTTACTGTACTGTAATAAGATGTTTAATGTGTTTTCGCATTAAGACTTCACTAAAAAGATTAGACATGAGATGGTTCTTTTGCTCTTAACCACTAGAGCACAGCCTTTTTCCTGAATTTGTTGTGGGGACTGTCTTTAGTAAGTTCTTCCTGGCATTGATTCTCATAGTGTGTGGCACCCATTGACATATATATAAAATGGACCAACAGATCCCGTTGCTCTGGACGGAGACCAGTGAAGGATATTAGAAGCACTTTTCCGGTGATGGCTGAGCGTTACTGCGCAGCCTCCAACTGAGCTCGAAGACATAGATGTGACGTGAGCAACCTGTCTGAAAGTTGTAAGTCTTCTGGTAGCTGTGCCAAGGGAAATCTCAATCATTCCGAATCTTGCAGAGACAGAGAGCGTAGGTATATGTAAGGAGATAACATAGGCACAGGCTAATTATTGCTAACTAAAATGCTAGTTAACATTAGTAATTAAACTTAAACAGCTAATGTGAGTCGAAACTGCCTGCAAGCTTTTCCTGTACTGTACGGTAATTTCTCTACTGTGCGACAGTAAATTGCGTGGTTATGACACAATCGTTAGCCTATTTTTACAAAAACGCCTGCTACGGAGCCATAACGTGAGCTACAAGGTAATGGAGCCTTTTATACATTGTCGTGTTTCTTTAGAAATAAACAATGGACAAATAGAGTCTTTAAACACTTCAGATGTAAAGTTATTCGCTGTCAAAGTGGCGCCAAAATGAATGGCAGTCAATGGAATGCTAATGAGAGGTGATGGCTTGTTAGCATCAAAATGGCGCCATAGGAGCTACGCGTTCCAAGGAGAAGCTTACCCCCTTGGTGGAACCCTACTAAAGAGATAACCATAGATAGTTAAATAAATGGACCAACAGATCCCGTTGCTCTGGACTGGATCACTGGACCAGTGAAGTATATTAGAAGCACTTTTTTCCGGTGAGGGCTGAGTGTTACTGCGCAGCTGCAAACTGAGCATGAAGACGTAGATGTAACGTGAGCAACCTGTCTGAAAGTTGTAAGTCTTCTGGTAGCTGTGCCAAGAGAAATCTCAATCATGGAAATCAATGGAATGCTAATGGTGGGTGAGTGCTTGTTAGCATCAAAATGGCACCATAGGAGGTACGTGTTGTGGAGAGAGGCTTACCCCCTTGGGGATAACCGGCATTCTTTCAATCCCCCATTTTATGATAGTGGCGGAGAGTGCTATCTGACATGTAGCACTAAAATCTGTGTCTAGTTGGGATGAGTTCAGGTGACTATGAAGGCATTCATAGTCATATGATTCTCCTCGTTTTCATCCTCATCAGCAAGTAGATGAGAGGTTTGGCGCACACCAGAGAACATAATGCAGGGGAAGTAAAGATAATAATCCAATCAGTAGAAACACCTAATCCCATTGTCAGAAAACCAAAGGAAAAAAAAGTACACACTAGTGGACACACTTTTTGACTGACCGGTGAGCTTGAGGGAAGGAATTATGCCAGTGCAATAACAACACACAAATGAGCTATTAATACAGCAGGTTGGAGTCAATTTAAAACATGTCAGAATTACCTATTCAAGCCACTATTAGCAAGCTAAATACAAAACACTGTATGTACAGCATGTGGGTATAATAGACTTTTTTGAAGTTGATAGTACCGCCATACCCAGTATTTCTATCGGGACCCCTTGGACTATTTGGCTGTTTGTGTGTATGTTTCTCAGCACAGGCCTGTATTCATTTGCAGGGTGACGGAGAAGTGAGTTTGAAAAGTGGAAAAGCAGAGTGTGAATAGGCATGCCTGTCTGTCAGGAGCAACACACTGTATTCACGTCCCTGTAAAAAAACACTGAGCCATTCATCCCCAAAGTTCACACACACACACACACACACACACACACACACACACACACACACACACACACACACACACACACACACACACACACACACACACACACACACACAGATCTCAGCCACTCTGAGAACCAACTTGTCTTTGGAGTTGAGAGAAGAGCTGGGCATGTTGGCTGGGATGGGGGATGGAGGGTGGGAGGCCAGCTTGATGGCTGGGGGAGGTGTGGGTAGGCTTGGGTCAGAGGACAGCCTCCCCCTCCCAGTATGTTAATTATCACATACCCAAACACTCTCCAGTCTCACCTCTAATGTACTTTACTGTAATACATAACTGATGGAAATAAAAACTCAGATGTACATCAAACATATTCCAAAAACCTTTCTCTCGCCTTTCTTCCATTCCTGAAGGTTCCTGGAGAACATTTTTGGGGATAACTTACTAACAAAGACCCCGTATAAAATTATATTTGAAGTTTCTCACAGTTGTCCATGTCTGAAATTATAATAATGTAGCCCAGTCTCCATTGAGTGAATGATTCAAGGGTTGGTCTCATAAAATATACATCAGCAATATAGTTAGTAAGAGAAAATAGCATGTCCTAATAATGTCAATAAATCTTTAAAACAATAAATGCATGGATCAACATCTGAGGTGTTGATTCACCTAATTTATTGAAATCGTTTTAAGATATCCTGCTAAGTTTGTCTATTTGTTTATTTGTTTGCCTGTCAGCAGGGTATCTCCAAAAGTGTAAATGATTGTTAAAGTTGCTGCAATGTCAAGGAGCATAACAGAAATATATTTACTCTCTTAATTGAGACATACTGTAACAATAAAGTAATTTTAACTCTAATGACACTATCCGTGTTGTCCAGTAGATGGTGAACTTGTACTTTCAATAACCACCTCTGTCAGTGTGTGCTCTGCTCTGGGCTGTTTAGTGCCGCCTGTGCTCACATTAAAAAACAGTAGCACCCAGTCACAATCAAATGCCATTTCTGTTTTTTCTATGTTAAAACCAAGTGATGCAACACCACACTAACCGTTGCACTGCACGCCGTCTTGATAAAGAGTGATGTCACAGTGCACCAGGGCTGGTTCTAGCCTGCTATATTAGGGTGGGCTGGTAGAAAAAACAGGTGGGCAACATGGGCGATTGGTATAGCACAGAGGTTAAAGAAGTGCATTAGTTACCCAACGGGTAGCAGCTTCAAGTCCCTGGTGACATGGCAAAAAACATTTGACCTAATCACAGCTGGCCTGGCAACCCAAAAGCATAGGATGTATTTGAATATATGTGTATGGGGAGACATATGATGTGGAGGGTTTGGGTGTCCTCCCCCAGAAAAAAATGAGCATTAAACACCTAATTTCCTGCACTCTGGTGAATTTTTATGCACATATTTCTACCTTTTTCTGCATCAATTTATGCTGGAAATGTCTTTATATATGTAAAGGAAAACAAAGGGGACAATTGAAAATATAAAAACATAATGGAATATAATGCAGTAAGGCTCTCAGGCACTCTGTATTTCTTTTCAAATATTTATTCTCCTGTAGATCAACTTTTCTAATTTAATGTTATCCTGCTGAGTCAACACAAATGTAGGCCTATATAATTGAACTCCTCCCTCCTATTTTGCGTCTTTTGTTTGGGCAAGTAACCTTTTTAAATGTGCATGTGGGATTTATTCATATGAATGATAGCCTATATGAATTCATTTAAATGAATAAACCCCTGGACTTTAATAGCGATGTGTTTCAGCAAGATTTCTGCTCAGGTTCAAAACTTTGTGCACATTCAAAATATAACTCATCCCATCTTATTTTGAGAGAAAAATGTCATAATAATACGAGAATAAAGTCCCAATAGGCCTATTTCAAGAAAAAAAACACCTGCCTCTATAGTCTACTGTGCATTACGTTGTTGCTCTGCTCATATGGCAGTATCTCATCCACACCGTCTGACATACAGAGAGATCCCCGTTTGGGTCTGGGGATGAGACAATTAGGGAAGCCACGCTGCTCATCTCTATTTTCACACAGAGAGAGTGGATACAAAACGATGGAAAGGTCTTCTTCAGAGCCAGCAGTGCTCAATGAAAAAACGTCTTAAAAGCATAACTAACTTATACCAATACCATGAAGCAAGTCAACTGAAAATATGTATTAGCCTAATGAGGAAAAATAACTTACCAAAAAAATTGTTAGGCTACTTTTTTTTCTTATGGCGGACACGCGCCAGTTAACATCATCGTACGTGCGCGCTTCCGACCGTAAACTAAACCAGTGACAAAGATGGCGGCCTCCGCCGCATCAGGTAAGTCTACTTCACCGACAGTTTAGACATCTCTATCTTTTAATTGATTTTGTGTAATAAGTACACTTTCCACTTTACCATATTATCTGCACAATAATTTTGCAATTGCCAAGAGTCCAGCTGCAGTGGAGTTTTGACTGTAACAGAACAATGCTGTCACAAACGATGCTAACGTTAGCTAGCTCATTGGCTATAGCTAAACTGGCCCAGTCTTTGAGCAACACTCGTCCATCTGCAACAACGTTGATTTACCATTATGAAGCCAGCTGGTCAATGAAAAGGCTAACGTTACATGCGGATTCAGTGCACATCAAAGATCACATGTTTCTGTGGTATTGATGGGTTACTCTGTTCGCCCATGACCAGCTTGACTTGTTTACGCAGATGACGTTAGCTGGCAGCACAGCCCTGTCCAGCAACTGGAGAGTCATTCCGGAAGAAATGATCAAATGTACTTTGTTAACAGGAACTGAACCCAGTGTATTTTACTTAACAACTTGTAAACATAGTCTTACTGCTTATGTAATGTGAACAGCTGTCCTTAGCGGTATGTTTTTACATTTAATAGTTAAGTAGGCAACTCCTTAAAGGGATATTTCACCGCTGGAAAGATGGATATGTATTATTGGTTCATTTATGTAGTAGAAATGTGAATTTTTTTTAGAAGTTGGTACCTTCTAGACCGAGAAAAGCCAGAAAATGTATTTTTCTCCCAGAATGCACTTGCTTCGCTTCCCTAGAGTCCACTCCCAAGCCACGCCTACCGTTTACAGACATAATAGACAGTGAGACAGTCAAGTCAACTCAAGTGTGTTTTATTGTCATTTCAACCAGATACACGAAACAACGTTTCACCGTGGCTCAAGTGGTGTTACACATTTAAAATGTATAAAAAACGACATACGAGACAGGCTACATTTAGTGCACACGCATTATAGACTCTGTAAAGTTCAGCTAACGCATTGGTAGCATTAGCGCTCGGTGGGCTTTAAACACTGAGTATAAACACAACCGTGAATTTGCGTGTGATGTAGAATGGTCAGCATTTAACCGTCACAAACTCCACCAGTGGTTAGCAGTAGCACCCCATTTCTGCACCAGTCCGTGTTAACACAGCCCACCTCCACGAGTCTTACCCGACAGAGCAGCATCTGCTCGGAGGGCTAGCAGGCCTAGTAGCTAGATAGTCCGGTACACTGTTGTTCAGCCATGTTTCCACAAAAACAAAAACACAGCAGTCTCTGAACTCGCGTTGGGAGTTTTGTTGAAGTTGGATGTAGTCCAGTTTGTTGTCTAATGAGCGGACACTTGCAAGCAGGATGGATGAGACAGGTGGCCGGCTAGTGTTAGCTTTCCACCTAGCTCGAACTCCTGCCCTTGTCCAGCTTTTCCGCTATCGCGCACACCGCTTTAGATGTCCCTTTACCCGGCTAGCAGCATCTAGCGACACCGCAGGCTGAGGTGTTGGTCTCAGTAGCAGGCGAAGCTCGCGTAGTGTGTAGAGTATTCCGTCTGTAATAGGGCTTTGACTTTTGCCCAAAAATCATATTCGAAGTTTGTTTGTTTATTAACATTAATATTCGAAAATATTTTCAAATATTTATTAATATTTTGACCATTAAATGCCTTCAATAAGACCTATATTGGTATCATATATCCCGTTAATGGGCCTCATATCTTCGCAAAACAAACCGTGTCAGCAAATCTGTTGCTCTATTTTGACGGGCATAGGGGAGGTGATAGATAGCATGGAGTCAATTCTGGCCTGCCTCGCCCCCGATCCCTCCTCCTCCTCCTCCTTTCAGCTTGCCGGGATGTAGTGTTGACAGGTGGGCTCTCAAGTTGCTGGTCGTTGTGTGGTATGTGAGTTTGGTTCTACATATTTTACATATCGCTTTGTCCTTACTCGTGATTTTTTCCTGTTTCTTTGGGAACCCAAAGTAGCGCCACACATTGCTTTTCAAATTGTCAGGAGCGTAGATTTCGAACTCTTCGTCAGGCATGGTTATTGTAGGCGTTGACGCGGCCATTGTTTTGGTATACAAAATAGGCGCTAACCAGGACGCTAACGTCACCTACAGGAGTCCAGATGACTAATAATAGACTTGCTAATGAGCTCACGATTCACAACTTCACCAGGCGTGAAAAAGCCTCGGAATCTGAATTGAAAACAACGTTTACACATTTACAAAAAATAATGCCCATAACAGGTTCAAATATTAAGGGCTGCCTAATATTCGTTCATTATTTTTTAAAATATTCAAATTATATTCGAATAATGAAGTTCGGGGTCAAAGCCCTAGTCTGTAATAAAGTTTCCTGCATATTCTCCGATCTGTACCAATGTATCCTGGTGGTACACATGTGTGGTAGTTGGAATGCACATAATTGTTGTAAAGGTTTGCTGCTGAAAAGAGAGAGCCTGTTATTAGCTTAGCTTCAAGATGGCTGACACTGGAGTCGCATCGGCTAGTGACAGTCCCACCCTCTATGGGCGGGTTGAAAACATGCAGAACTAGCTGGCTGTAGTCCATAGCCTCTGGGCAAAAATGCCTCCGATGACGTTAAATGATGATTTTTACGTCATCAGAGGTTTTTTTCCAGACCCACAATACAGAGAAGGCTCACCTCATGGGGACATGAGGGAGGGAAGCACGGTCATTCGAAAATACTACCGGGTTTCTACTGATACAAAGCTTAATGCTAATCGGTGAAGTATCCCTTTAAACAGCTAACAACGTAATGTAGTTTCTCACCCCTGGCTACCCCAAAGCTAATAACTTAACCTTAATGCCAGATTGGGCAAACTCAGAAATCCATGATGCGCTAAAATGAAGGAATAACATTTAGATCTTTTTTACATAATGTTGTCATTCAATGTTTGATATATTCACACTAAACATTGTTGGAATTTGTGTTTGTAATAATATAGGTGAATAGGGGTGTCACGATTCTCCAAATCCTCGATTCGATTACATTTTCGATTCTAAGGTTAAGATTTGATTCTCGATTTTTACTTTTTTTTTAAGCACAGGTTGCGGTGCCATTTTTAGACTAGACTTGTATGTAATATAATATCTGACCTTTTGTTCGCAATGTACCACATTACATTGTCAAATTTAAAACATTTATTAACAACATAATGTAACAATAACATATATTCATTTTGTCAATAAAGTAAAAAGAAAAAAAATAGTTTACCGACAATCCTGAGGGCAGACTCTTTGCAGCACACAGAGTTTGGTGTTAAAGCCCCCAACGTTGTCTTCCAGGCAGTGCTGCCTGTAAGGCACTAGGATTAGGCAATGGTTGAAGACGATGGTCGCAGTGCTGCCTTGAAGGCTTAGTTGGGGGCTTAAAACACTATCGAGCCAGCACAGCAGCTGAGCAGACCGACAGCAAAGAGGGCGACTCAGCGGTCGGTAGTCTGCTAACTTGTTGCTCTCTCTAATATAACCAATATAAGCTGCTCTGTTTAGGCTACAAAACGTGCATGCAGGCTAAAATTCTGGTGGCACCTGTCCATCTTGATCCAGTCGTTTTTCACCGTGAGGTTCAGGATTTTTGGCAGCCACGTCTCAAAGAAGCCTTGTCCCCCTCTATACGTTCTGGCAGGTTGACGATTTTAATGTTGTTATGTCTGGACCTGTTCTCCTGGTCCTCTAGCCAGGGTGTAGCAGGGTGTTGCAAGGCATAGCAGGGCGTACAGTATAGTTAAATAGCTGTGCTGTAAGCTTTGTACAGTCACATTTAGCTGGGTAAGCCCAGGTAAAAGTCACATTTACCTGGGTAAACCGCTCTTTTACATATTCAGTGTAAAGAGTCGGAGGCATTAAGGTGAAGGGGGAGAAAAAGATTTACATTTGGGCCACCAAAAATGTACTTGGTCAACAGAATAAGAGGCTTGGTGGCCCGTGCGGCCAGTGCTTAAAAATATTAACATCTATCCCTGTTATTATATTTAGGCAGTAAAAATGTGGCTTCTTCTAAAAAGGAAACCTCTTTTTTGTATATTTACTATTGCTGTTTACTATAAAGCAAAAGTATTTGTTATCCGATTAATCAATGTGATAATCAGTAGAATACTCAATTGCTAAAATAATCGTTGGCTGCAGCCCTACTACCCAACGGAAACAGAGGGCAGCATAACCAATCTGTTTTTACTAAATATCACGTATAAAATATATCGGAATCAAACGTTTTACCTGGCCTACATTGACCGCCCCAAATTTCACACTGTAGTGAGGTGCTTTTTGCGCATAATGCTTGCTTCACTTCTTGTATTTTTACCCTTCGCATAAAAGCCCAACTTAAATTCACAGCTAAGCATTTTGCTAAGAGGCAACTAAATAAAATGGCTTACACTACGCTAACATTTTTTCCTGTGAGCTGTAAAGCACTTTTACGCAGAAGACAGTTCTTTTGGAGCCTTGCTGGGCTGCAGGTTCTGCAGCTGCCTGTACCTGTCGCTGACATCTTTGTCAGTCCATATTATGTTCAGCTGATATTCCAACAGGGCGTACCCTATACTAAACTCTTATTATTTTATTTGCCTCTCCTTAAGCTGTTCTGCAGAGCTGTCTGCTCTACTGAACTTAAGCGAACTGTGATCCGCTCTCTCTCCCCTTTAGGGTGAGCAACTGGACAGTGACAGAACGTCATCATTCGCGAAGACATGGCAACCAAATAAACAACAGGGCGAGTACACTTGTCACTCAATCTTAGGCAAAGTGACAAACGGCGACGAAACCCACGACATGAAATCCGCACTCACGCGGGTCCCGTGAAATATGACAGCTACAGTTTATTGGAAAATAGCATTGTGGACACTGAATTTGATGAATTTACTGTTTATCAGACCCCAGATGAGACAAGAAGCTTTACTGAACGCTGCGGTCTCTGCCTTTGACTCCCCGCTGCAGGAGACGCTGTATTCCTCAGACATGCTGTATTAACATTACTGTTTTAAAACCGTTTTCCAGGTTAGTGGGTGTGCATACCGCTCAAAATCAACATGAAAAACGTAGCTAGTAATGTTCAGCGTTTTGTTTTGTTGTTAACTCAGGTTTCAGGTAACGGCACCCTACGGTACCGTCTATTTGCTGGATGGTTTCAAGGTAACAGTCGGTAGCTAACATTAGCAGATAAGCCCGTTGACAGTGACGTTATTGTTCATATTTTAGCACAATATTTCTGACCGTAGTAGTGGTCATAGTGACTGAAAGTGTGATGTGAGATACTAAAAAGAAACTACACGCTGTTTTCAGGTAACATTTTTGACGTTCAACACCACCTTTATGTTAAAGAGTAAGATCCTTGTTGCAGAGTGGTGATTGTTGGAACAGTGGAAAGATGAACCATACAGATTTTAATAGTTTTATTTTGTTAATTTTTATTTTCTATTCAGATGCTCTTCCCTACATAATCACTCCAGTAATTTGAGTGAAAAAAAGTTTGACCTAAATGGTGTGTGTGTGTGTGTGTTTGTGTTTGTGTGTGTGTGTGTAGGCATCGTAGTTCCCCGCAGCTTTCGGCTGCTGGAGGAACTGGAGGAAGGTCAGAAAGGAGGTGGAGACGGTACAGTGAGCTGGGGACTCGAAGATGATGACGACATGACACTAACTCACTGGAATGGCATGATCATTGGCCCTTCAAAGGTGAGCCACCATCACGGCCTACAACACTAATACATCATACTGCTCATCAGTTGGCCAATAGCAGGCTTTTTCTTGTCTCAATAAGGCGGAGGTGGTACCATCCTGATCATGTGCACATGTGCATGCATACCGTGCCTTCAACTAGCTCAAGCAAACACTTTTTACAAGCAACATATTTTAGGAGAGCAATCTCATTCTCAAATGTCTCTTTTTAAGACCGCGGACACCGGGATATGGCTAACCACACTGTCCATCTCCCATTCTATCATCCGTTCTCTCGGCATAGAAGTCTCACTGCAGTTAGCTGCTAGTTAACTGCAGCGGCTAGTTAGCTAACGTTAGCTTGTTTATTCCACCCATCCCTTCGTGCAGTGGTTACAGAAAATGAGCCGAACAAAGTTGCCACTAGCAATAACAATCTGCTTTCCAACAATGTAACAAGAGCCTGTGAATAAAACATTAAGTTGATAAAAACTAGCTGCATTTTGAGACAGCGTGGACACTGCCGTTGTAAACAACAGAGACAGGACTGGTGTTGCGTTTGAGTATGGCTCCATAAGCACGTGTTGCGTTCAATGCATAGACGGTAAATAAAATGGACAAAGTGACGCCGTTGTTTTTGACGGAGACCAGTGAAGTATATTAGAAGCACTTTTTCGGTGATGGCTGAGTGTTACTGCGCAGCTGCAAACTGAGCTTGCCGACGTAGATGTAACGTGAGCAACCTGTCTGAAAGTTGTAAGTCTTCTGGTAGCTGTGCCAAGAGAAATCTCAATAATTCCGAATCTTGCAGAGACGGAGAGCGTAGGTATATGTAAGGCGATAACATAGGCACAGGCTAATTATTGCTAACTAAAATGCTAGTTAACATTAGTAATTAAACTTAAACAGCTAATGTAAGTCGAAACTGCCTGCGAGCTTCTCCTGTACTGTACGGTAATTTGTCTATTTTTACAAAAACGAGTTAGAACGTGAGATACAAGGTAATGGCGCCTTTTATACATTGTCGTGTTTCTTTAGAAATAAACAATGGACAAATAGTCTTTAAACGTTTCAGATGTAAAGTTATTCGCTGTCAAAGTGGCACCAAAATGAATGGCAGTCAATGGAATGCTAACGGCACCTGATGGCTTTTAGCATCAAAATGGCTCCATGGGAAGTACGCTTTGTGGAGGCTGGCTTACCCCCTTGGTTCAATGTTGTAAAATACCCTTCTGCCATCTAGTGGGTCTTTAGCAGTTGACTGGTGAAATAAGTTATTGTTTGGTTATTATTACATTTTAAATAAACCATTTAGTTTTGACAATATAGCCTCAGCAATACACAAGCTGTTCTTTAATGTCGTTTTGTGCTCTTCTTTTATGGGTTCAGGCACTGTTAACTTAGCAGTGTTTCCCATACATGTTTTACTGTTTTATGTTTTTTAATACTTGCTGTAATGTTTGTTTCTACGATGTATTTTTATAGTGCACATAGACCAGCGGCTGCCAGCCCCTCCTCCTCGTTAAGCAGCGTGCTGCTAAAAAAAAAAAAAAAAAAGTAGCGTGCATGAGACAGTGTCAACAATTCACATCAGGTTTAGAGCTTGTTAGCAGTAGCATGCATGCTGCTTGTGTTGTTGTGGCTTGCCGTAGGATTAACTCTACTGATAAACTGTATAAACGCCGCAGCCACACCACTATGAAAGCACCCCAAACGTCATTTATCAGAGTCTGGTTGTTCACACTCAGCAGCAGTCTCCTTCGCTTGGGAGTTAACTGGAGCTAACCAGAGCTAACCGTTGCTAACCGAGCCTTCAGTTCCCATTTTTCTTGTTGTACTTACCCATTAACTGTATTTATGCACTCGAGCCCGAATAAAACCGTCATTTTATTGGCTCTAAAAGTTTTAAACTACAATCCAGAGTTGTTTGAATGACATAAATCTGTTTAAATTTGATCTTAATGAGAGCAACTTGAATAGTACATAGTAACTGATAATGATCTATAACAAACAAAATGAAAAAGAATTAAGTTTGGATAGCCTTAGTGTAATATGATTTAACAGGAGTTAGGAGGAGACATGCTGTGCGCACAGTGTTGAGATTTATGCTAACGTGTAACTTTCTATATAGATCTAGTATGGTTTTAAGTTGTTAATGGGCTATTTCGGTTCTGGGTAACGTCAATCAGGTATTTCATCTGCTGAACCATAACACTTATTTGACAAACCAACCAGATTTAGCTGACAAAGCACATTATAGATCTGTATCTATATCTTCTAGTCTGCTTGGTTTAATAAGTAAATAGTTCATTATTACTAAATCTTATGTGGTCTTTTTTTTTATTTTTTATTATTTTTTATTTTTTTAATAAATTTAAAAAAAAACTTTGTTTGACTAGTTTATTACTGAACCCAGCCATCACACGACGTGCTGTTACATCCTGCACCACCCCCCACCACAAGTAATTTCTCAACCTGTGAGAAACTGCTTAGGCACAGTTACTGTTTCAAAATTGTTAGAGCATCGGTATTGAAAAGAACCTAACCCAACCCTGATTTTCTAATGTCTATGGGCATTATGCACGTCTTACCACCGAGCCCTAGTCTGTCCCCGCTGCAGCCAGCATAGTGGTTACACAGTGAATGCACTGGGGAGCTGGTGTAGATTCTGTTGCAGTGTGCTAGAAGCTCAGAGATGGAAGGTGCATGTTTTCCATTGAGCCAACATTGTGGGTGTTTGTGTTCCCTTTGGTGGCACTTGCATGGTTGAGCCTACCCTCAGAGCACCAAGATGATATAGTTCTTCCTTTTGTGGTTTAGAAGTAAAGAGAAGTGCATGAATGCACTAGTAAGTCTGCGTTTTTGCAGTATTGAATGTGGCAACCTTGTTTCTTTACCACTGTGGCACAAGAAGTAATTTGAGAACATATAAAGATGTTGTTGGCTGGGTTGCAATGGCAGTAAGTTTTTTTTTTTTTAAAGGTAAAATCATACTGTTCAGTGTTTTCTCACTGTTAACCCAAACTGTTTTTTTTCCAGCTGAAGGATTGCTGATGTTGTAAACGGACACAGAAGTTACAAACAGCATTGAGCTTCTATGAGCAGCTGTAATCAGAGCCGAGACTTCTCTCAGCTTTGTTACATGTTTGTGCATCTCTTCATCTCTTCAACCACTCATTAATAAGATGTAACGTTAGTCCTCGCTTTCTGACCTTCATCTAGCTTTGTTAGACATGTATTGAAATGAGTTAAAATGTTGTAATCACTAAATTCTCATCAGCAGATACAGTTGAGTTGCAGTGGTGGAATGTACTAAGTACATTTACTCAATTACTTTACCCTTACAAATTCAAGGTACTGTGAGTATTTACATTTTATACTACTTTTACTTTATACTTTTAATCCACTACATCTGCTGACAGCTTTAGTTATTTTTTAGAATAAAAGTTTTCATCCCCTTCCTGTCCAGTGAAAACCATGTAACTCCACATTTGGTGATTTTGAATTTGAGTGTTTCTGATAGGGCTGCACAATTAATCAAATTTTAATCACGATCACGGCTTCCCACAATCAAATTCACGTGATCGAGCAATATTTAAAATGCTCCATTCCGTTCATAGAACGCTCTATATCAAAGTTTTTTCCCCCCCCAAAGCTCCGTAAACCACTGTCTGATCACGTGCCTCCATGAGACAATCAGAGTTGTTCCCTGCACCGCACAGCTTAGTTTAGATGTAGACAGTCACAGAGGACAGAGTAACGTGAGGAAAATTCTACAACAGATAGCAGTCGGTCATAAGTCGTCACGAGGTTTACCAGTTTACCAGTATGTGTTGTTTTTCAGACAACAGCAGTGACCAGTGCTAGTTTGGGTCTTTTAGCTGTTGGAATCCTCTACAGTGAAATACAGTCACACTACACTGTTTAGCTGTCAGCATTTTAGCCGTGTTTAATCCAGTTACTACTGTAGCTAATGGTAGGCTAACGTTACCTGCTGTGTAACGTGTTATTAGTTTTTACTAGAGTGACATGCAGCTGTTTTGGAGTCTGTAGTCTGCAGCTGTTTTGGAGCATCTGTGTCTTTTCACAGCAAATGCGCATGTTTGGAAAGCGGTCGCACAACAGCTGAAATGGCATACTCCATAGTATCCTTCAACAAAGGAGGAATGTAGCTATAGTAGTATAGTAGATGTGAAAGCAGTTATAATTAGCCTATGTGACAATAAAATTTGTTTTGGTTAAAATCAACAAATAATCGTGATAATTAATCGTGATCTCAATATTGATCAAAATAATCGTGATTATCATTTTGGCATAATCATGCAGCCCTAGTTTCTGATTTGTCTGATTTACTGATCAGATTACTGCTTCTGGAGTTTAGCAGGGTACCCGCGGGGTCTTAAAAGAAACATTTAAAAATTGTTTTATTGGGGTTCTGGTATTCAATACACACATTTCAGTTCCAGCTGTGTATAGAACCACTTTTCCATGAACTGAACATATTAACAAAAAGAGAAAAAAAACAAACACACAGCAGGGATCGCACTATACATACATCATACTAAAAAAACAACAAAAACAGAGTGAGACATACACCTAAAATAATGATAAAATAACCTAAAAAAATAATGACAAGACAGACACACACCACCGAGCAGGCCTAGTTATATTCAAATTGCTAGAACAGGCTGTAGTCGGATCCTGTGTTGTTTATTGGGTGAGACAAAGTTCAGTCCAGAGGGGTCCACTGTGGCCAGAACTGGTTGCTATATCTTGATGAATCCCTCAAAATTGTCATGCAGGGTATGAGTCAGTTTTTCCAAAGGAAGTGTTTCCAATACTTCCCTATACCAATCGTCCAGTGCAGAGGTGTTCTTAGATATCCATAACTTGAGAATGGTCTTTCTTGCTACATACAAAAGTATTCAATTTAGCATTGTAGGCACTTTTTGCACTTTTAGCTGCTAAGATGCACTGGAAGGGTGAACGTTTCAGATCATATTCAACCAAGATAATCACTTCCTTCCTCACATCTCTCCAGAACTTTTGTGTCTTTACACATGTCCAAAACATATGTGTGTTCCTGTTTCCAAGCCTGCCCCTCAGTAGCCGTGTGCAATGGAGTCTGTGCAATATTTTAAATTGCCTCTCTCTATCAGCGTTACAGCTCATGATAGTAAGTGTATTTTTTATGATCGCTGCCCAGACATCCTCTTCTATCTGACAGTCTATATCACTCTGCCATTGCCTTCGGATGTGCTCAGTGGAGTAATTAGAGTTGAGGCCTAAAGTTTCATAAACATGACAAATAAATCTCCGTGGTATGGATTGCTTAAGAATGTCTCATTTGAAGCATGTATGTTTTTTGACATGTAGTGTCGTATTTGCAGGTAGCGATAAAAATGAGACTGCTGAAGGGAGTATTTACTTTTCAAGCCTTCAAATGACTCCATTGTTTATTTTTCATAGAGTTCAGCAAGTCGGTCCAGGCCCTTCTCCTGCTGAAGTTTAAACACTGAGTCTTGACATGAGGGGAGAAAATCTGGGTTCCCCCATATGGGAGCCAGAAGATAGAAATGTTTTTTGAGTTTAAAACAAACCTTTATTTTATTCCAAGTATTCAGTGTGTTCCGAACAATAAAGTTATTTTGGACTTGCAGTTTTACCTTCTTATAATTAACAAAAGGACAATACCGTAGTGTCAGTGCACCACAGTTTCTAGACTCCATGTCAATCCAAGTATTTGTAATGTCTGGCTTCACCCATTCATATATGTACTGAATTTGTGCGGCCCAATGGTAGAACCGCGTATTTGGTACCCCCAGTCCACCTTGCTCTTTGCTTCTCTGTAGTTTACCTATTTTCATTCTGACCTTTTTACCTTGCCAAATGAATTGCGTAAACATTTTATCTAAGTCTGTGAAAAACCTGTTGGGGATTGAGTTTGGTAACATCTGTAGTGGGTACAGCAGCCTAGGCAGTATATTCATTTTAAGCACACTTATCCTGCCCAGCCAGGAGACAGGTACGGTTCCCCATCTGTGCAGGTCGGCCCTGATGCGTGTTATGATCGGTTTAAAATTAACACAAGTTTTCTAAGGGAAGGACCAACTCTTATTCCCAGATACGTTATCTCCTTAGGTGACCACTGAAAGGGAAAGCCAGTAGGCGGGGCAGAGCCCGCCGAGGCGCCAATAGGCATGGCCTCCGTTTTTGACAGATTGACCCTGAAGCCTGATAGATGTCCAAATTGTTGTAGGCATTAAAGTAAAAAGTAAAGTATTATATGTATATTTTTAAAGATCACGCATGGAAATGGTATAAAAAAAATACGGCTGTCAGCGTTAATCGCGATGCGATTAAGGGCCGGCGCGATGCGATACATTTTTTTTTAATCGCGTGCCGGCATTTATTAATTTATTTTACACTTCACTCGGCTTTACGTCGTGCCTAACGGGCTACTATTTTGACCCTTTGCAGCACCGTTGCTTATCATCAAGCTGCCACTTCCTCGTATCACATCCTGCTGCTGCAGGCATGATGGAGAAAGACAGCAGCAATGAAATCCTGAATGGCGCTTTTTAATTTCCAAAACTCCCGGATGGCTCGTAGACAAGTCGAAAGCCATATGCACATTGTGTAAAGCACTATTTTGGAGAGTGCTACTTGCCGACCTGTGGATGAAACCAAATCCCCAAAAATTACTACAGCTCTTGCGAAACGGGTGGCAACTAACTGCAGACCTGTCAGCATCGTAGAGGACTCGGGTCTTAAAGACGTACTACGGTTGGCATGTTCTGACCTGTCTTGTTGCCGTCGAGGGGGACAGTAGTTTTCACGGATACACAGCCTGTACGACACGGAGAAAGCAGTCCAACTGGAGCAGCTGCAAAGTGCTGCAAACGCTGTCTCATTAACCGGTGATCACTGGACGTCAGTGAGTAATCAACATTATTTAGGAGTTACTAAACACTATATTGACTCTAGTAAGGAATTGTGCAATAATGACAGATTCACACATTTTTCTTTTGTTTATAGTAAATAATTACAAATCTTAAAATCAATCTTTCTTTGCATTCATTTGATTCCCAATCAAGATACACTGGTAAAAATTGCTTTCGATTGTTAATATGTACTTAAAAACTGTTTGAAATGCAAAATAATAGAATTTTAATCATGTGATAAAATATGGGATTAATCTCGATTAACTATAGAAATTCAGCGATTAATCGCGATTTAAAAAAAAAAAATGAATCGTTTGACAGCCCTATAAAAAAATAGTTGCATCGATAATGGGTTTAGAATCGAATCGTTGGCCTCTCAATCGGAATCTAATCGTGAGGTGCCAAGAGATTCCCACCCCTACATTTAAGCAGACTTGGGATGGTGGTGTCCAAACCAACTGTACGTAAGACGTCATCCGCATACAGCAAAATCTTATGTACTGTGCCTTTTAACATTGAAGCCTCTAATCATTGAGGTAGATCTGATGAGCTCGGCTAGAGGCTCAATGGCCAAGGCAAACAGAAGGGGGCTCAGTGGGCACCCCTGGCAGGTACCACACTCACGTAGCGTATGAGTGCCGCTGTGAGGAAAAGCGAGAGGAAAAAGAGATAACAAAGTTGATGTAAAGTGAGTTAAAAGTGAAAAACAACAAGCTAGAACTTCTCAAGACATGGTGGCTTTATCTATTGTCAATACTGCCGGTGAAGTGAATGGCGTTACCCCCGAAAAAACATCGGTTTAAACCTTACATGTTGCAGCCCGAGTGCAGCCAGTCTAGCAGCTGAGCAGACAGAGAGCAGAGAGTCCGCTCGGCAGTCCGCTAACTTGTTGCTCTCTCTACCAATATAAGCTGCTCTGTTTTAGGCTACGAAACGTGCATGCAGGCTGAAATTCAACCGTGCCGGACCAGCTGCTTATCTGCGTAGTTGTGGAGACGGATACATACCACCCTTGGCCTCGTTGACTCCGTCTGCAGCTGTGCTGGCGTGCGATGGCGCCTGTCCATCTCGATCCAGTCGTTTTTCACCGTGAGGTTCAGGATTTTTGGCAGCCACGTCTCAAACAAGCCTTGTCCCCCTCTATACGTTCTGGCAGGTTGACGATTTTAATGTTGTTATGTCTGGACCTGTTCTCCTGGTCCTCTAGCCTGTTGATGGCCTCACTCAGCCGAGCCTCTGTGCGCTCAAGTTTGGCTAGCAGCTGCGACACGGTGTCTTCTGTATCGGAGATTCTCTGTTCTGCGTCTTCCACTCTCCTTTCAACAACTTTTACCTTTTTGCACACCAAGCTCACTGATCTGGTCGAGTTTCATATCCAGACTGGAGCTGAGTTTGGCGAGTACTGCTTCACTTATCTTAGCCACCAGGTCGTCTATCTCCTCTTCCTCCGCCATTTTGTCAGGACTGCTGGCGGCTGGTCCTTGCTGATTTCTTCGAGATTTGGGTCGCAAAACTTGTTTGTTTTCAGGTGTTTTTGCCCAGAGTTCACGTAGTGACATTACTTCTCTGTAGAGATGCACCGATTACAACTTTCTAGGCCGATTCCGATTTTCTTTGAGTTAGGCCAGCCGATAACGATTTTAGCCGATTCCGATTTAATTTTTTCTAACCACTTTACAGCACACACAAATATTTATTTTCTATCTTTTCTTTAATAGAACATTTTGCACAGAACATAGAAACATTTTTTAACAGATAATGGATCACTATGAAATAGAACTATGTAAAATTCACACATCTAAAGTGCAATGTTAGAACCATTTCCTTTTTTTCACATCCAATATCCAACTAAAAAAATTTGATTTTGGTGTCGTCCCTCCACGCCCTACTCTTTCCTTGCAAGTGTTGATATTGCAAACTTGTTATCTTCTGCACACATGCTGAAGAATTTCCTGACAAGTTGCAGGTTAATTCACGAGGTTCCCTACATGTTTGAGAATAGCGCGGACACGCGCTTCACACCGCGAGCGGGTACGCACGACACACGGCGGAAAAGTTGAGAGAAAGGAAAAGGAGACTGTGCTGTTGCGTCCGTGTGTGCGTGCGTCCTTGAGAACTGTAACTCGTATAACTTATGTTGTCAGTTAATTGTAGCATTGACCGGCATGAAATCGGCATATGTCAGACTGACCTGTCGGTCGCCGGTCATGGCCGAGCATGTGAAAACCGGCCAATTCCGGTCACCGGCCGGTCTATCGGTGCATCTCTACTTCTCTGGTCGTGCAATTTTAGCTGATTAAGCTATCTTTGAAATGTTCAAAAACGTATATATTCCGGGACCTTGACTCTGGCGCTCCTTCTCACGCATCATGTGGCCCCTCCTAAATTAAATTTTCTAAAAATGGGGCCTTAAAACTTTTGTTCACGAAGTAGCACATTTTGTTTACAAAGGTCTTAAATTATTTCTTGTCCTTTTTGTAGGATTAAATAAATACTGTATCCTCATAAATGTTGCTCCACCTTTGTAGGGTATGTGAATGGTCAGTGACTACACTGGCATTTACATTGGCATATTATATTACATATTGTATATAAGATGGAACTAATTGTAACACCTCTTAATGCACAAGTTTTATCTATTTTGTATTTTTTGTTTCATAGCATAAGAGCTCTTTATGCGACAAATGTTTTATTTATTTATTAACATTAGGGTATTGGGGTGGTCCGTTACTCCGTTCAACATTACTAACAATTTATTGATAAGTAGAAAATGTATTTAAAAATACTTTAAGCACTTTAAAGTATAAATAATTACATAATTATTAAATAATTACAATTTGAAACAGAAATAATTAAAAACCTAGTATACTTTTTCTATTCAAATTAATGAAATCATTCTGTGTCTAAATGTCCCCTCAAAAACACATTATAGTTGTGCTCATAAGTGTACCATTCCTTTAAGAAAACACAAGTTATCAGGAAAAACTTGTTACTTTTATTTTAATGGGATTCAAATTAAACTATGAAGCATTACAGAATAGTGCAATCATTAAACAAAACATAGCAATAAATAACATAATGAGATGGTCCCAGTTCAAAAGTTTACATACCCTTAGATCTTAATACTGTGTATTGCCCCCTTTTGCATCAATGAGCAGTCTTTTGTGATAGTTGTAGATGAGTGCCTTTATTTTCTCAGATGATAGAGATGCCCATTCTTCTTCACAAAAAGCCTCCAGGTCCTGTAAATTCTTGGGTTGTCATGCATGGACTGCACGTTTGAGTTCTCCCCAAAGAGGCTCAATGATATTGAGGTCAGGAGACTGTGATGGCCATTTCAGAACCTTCACTTTGTTCTGCTGTAGCCACTAAAGGGTTGACTTGGCCTTGAGCTTCAGATCATTGTCATGTTGGAAAGTCCATGTGGGTCCCATGCGCAGATTTTGGGCTGATGAGTGCAAATTGTCATCCAATATTTTCTGATAACATGCTGCATTCATCTCTAGGCCTTGTTGACTCCTCTCCAAACATAACGTTTATGGTTGTGACCAAAAGGTTCAATTTTGGTCTCATCACTCCAAATTACTTTGTACCAGAAGTTCTTAGGCTTGTCCAGATGCTGTTTGATATATTGTAGGCGTACTGTTTTGTGGCATTTGCGCAGTAATGTTTTTTTTTTTGGCAACCCAACCATGTAGCCCATTTTTGTTCAAGTGTCTCCTTATTGTGAATCTTGAAACAGTCACACCACTTTTTTGCAGTGAAGCCTGTATTTCATCTGAAGTACCTTGAGGGTTTTTCTTTGCATCCCGACCAATTTTCCTTGCAGTTGAGGCTGAAATCTTTGTTGGTCTGCCTGACCACAAATTCTCCATTTATTTATCAACCTTTGAACACTACTGACTGGAATTTTCAAATCTTTGCATATCTTTTTATATCCCTTTCCTGATTTATACAGTTCAACTACCTTTTCTCGCAAATCCTGTGACAGCTCTTTTGCTTTCCCCATGGTTCTGTAGCCAGCAAAGTGAGTGCAGCCCTGGGTAAAATGTGCAAATGTCTCACAAGAGCTATGAAACTCGTTGGCTATTTGTACACAGGCAAAATATAATATAATAATATAATATTAAATATGTCACAGGTGTGGGAACTTACCCTTAAAAGCCAATTAAACCTGGCTGGGTGTGTCAATTTGTGTGTATATTATCAGGCCAAAGATTAAAGGGTATGTAAACTTCTGATCAGGGCAATTTGTGGTGATTTCAGTCATCATTAGTAGTTAAAAAGGGCAAACACAATTATGTAAGGGTTTATGCCCGACGAGGTGTCCATTGTCAGCTATTAATGGACGACGACGAGGCGTAAACCGTTCGATGCGCCTCCGCCGAAGTCCATTAATACCTGATAATAGACACATCGAAGGGCATTAACCCGCTTATACCATGGTCACTTGCCAAATAACATATTTTTAAAACATTAGTTTATATTTTTATTTGTTTTACAATCAAAATCTAAAATTTATCCAAACAATAACTCTTTCCCTGGTTATGCCTGAGGGTTGGACTAATACCTGGAAAAGTCATTCCCATCCTATAAGGTTCTTATGCAATACAAACGTTGTTCACTCCTCCAGTAAATAGGAAAGACCTCAGATACGACTTGCCTCCCTTAGCAATGGGAGATATTTATAGTCCGCTCAGCTCGTAGAACCCTTCAGATTAACTACGAGCCAGAAAGCTAACGCTATGCTAGCAAGATCCAAAGTCAATAACATTGTGTACAATTGGCAATCAGTAAAAATAATTTTACAGCATGTTGAACAACAAGACAAGCTAGCTATCCAGCCATGTCATCGTCCCCAAAACGACTTTTACGAACAATTTTATCCGCGATGTGTAACGTTATGGTCGGCCGCAGCCTGAAGTAGCGACCTGAACAGCGAACGGGATGTGAGATAACGTTATTCGCTGTGAAACAGTCAGTTCAGAGGGGAAGTATAACTGACTTCTTGCAGCTTGTGTGTTAGTGCCATCCTGTGGTGTTCAGAGGACGAGTTGGAGATAACATATCCACATTTCCTTTTTGTTTTAATGTAGCGCATTCATTTAGAACAGTAAACAGTCAGTTTCAGGTGTCCTACATCACTTTTTTATGGACACCCTGCAGCCAATCACAATCGAGCATTCACCCAGACCATGGTATACGTGATAATAAATGGCTTCACCTGACCACTATCCATAAATAAAAGAGAGGTTTTCTGCATGATCAGTCATATTTTCCAAAAACTGGCCAGAATTTCACAAATTCTGCCAGGGTATGTACACTTATGAGCACACCTGTATTTGATACATTTTCATTGCGTCCCCGAAGTTCTTTCTGTGCTCATAAATGTTATAATAATAACAAAAACAAAATTCAGGTACCGTTACTTGGTAAATAATTCTTTTCTGGGGCTTAAAATCCACACAGTGTTTCCCACACACAGACTGTGTGGCGGTGCGCCTCACTATCAACACCGGCCGCCGCACATTGCGTTCGTTATATTTTTTTTAAACGCTATTTAAAACACGTTCAGCTGGATTTCCTATTCCTGCTCTCCTCCGTCTCTCTGTCACTTGCGTCTCGCTCACATACACACACACAGCTCCTCCCACCGTGCACACAGCGTCTGTCTCCATAAGGAGAGAAGACGGCTGGCGAAATTCCCGACCCGACTCTTAGCAAACAAGCGATTGTGCCTGCTTTAGAAAGTTAACTAGTCGCAAGGTTGTGGTAAAATGCAGTTGGGTTGTCGAGGTCAAAACACTATATGTAGCAGCTGTGAATCAAATAAACGTATTATAAATAATGTTATGTCATTTTTCATTTGTTTACAATATTTTCAGGCTTCAACCAGTGAAAGACCTGGTCAGGGAGAGAAAGAGATAGATTTGTTAGGCATTGAAGTAGGAGACTCTACTCTACTTCAGTCCTTTGACAAAGCTAGAAAATACAGCAGCGACCACCCAAAGGTAAAAGAGCTTAACGACAAAATCTTTGCATTTATTGCTCTTGATAACCAGCAGTTCAGCGTGGTAGAAGACGTTTGCTTCAGCAGGCTAATGACGTACCTAGAGCCGCGGTATGCTATGCCTAGCCGGCACTACTTTTCTGATGTGGCCTTACCTGAACTCCAGAGTGTTGTCGCCAGTCACATTGAAAGGCTCCTCGCTGGCGCTAGTCACATTAGCTTTACCACGGACATTTGGACTTCAAACGTGAGTCCTGTTAGCATGTTGAGCCTCACTGCCCAGTGGATAGACGAAGACTTTACCCTTAAAAAAAGCTGTCCTACACTCACAGGAATGCTCTGGTTCTCACACAGCAGCTGCAATTGCATCCGCATTTGATAATATGTTTGGGAAATGGAAAATAGAAAGAGAACAAGTGCATGTCGTACTACGTGACAATGGCCGTAACATGGCTAAAGCTATGGTGGAGTTTGGTGTGGCAAGTCTACTGTGCATGGCACACACGCTGCAACTGGTGGTGCATGAAGGAGTCCTGTCTCAGCGCAGCATGGCAGATGTTGTGGCCGTGGGAAGGAGAATAGTTGGACATTTCAAGCACTCCCAGCTGGCATACAGTCGGCTGGAGGATGTACAGAAAGAGCTCGGAATGTCGGTAAAACGACTTCAACAAGACGTCACTACCAGATGGAATTCGACATTTTATATGATGCGAAGCTTGGTCGAGCAGAAGAGGGCACTAGGTGCTTATGCTGCTGATTTCGAGCTTCCTGCAACTTTGATGGCAAATCAGTGGGGAATTCTAGAAAATATGATCACACTTCTCGCCCCTGTGAGCAGCTGACCAGAGATGTAAGTTCTGCAGAGGCCTCTGCAGCTGATGTTATCCCCGCGTTTGTGGCACTGACACGACTGCTTGGCCGGCCGAGTGACACGGACAGAGGCGTGCAGACCACCAAAACTACCCTGCTGGAAGCCGTCAATCATTGCTTCAACGGTGTGCAGTGTGAAACACTTTATTCTGTTGCAACAATGCTTGATGCCCGCTACAAAGACCGGTACTTTGATGTGGAAAAAAAGAGGAGTGCTCGCGACCTGTTGCTCAAAGTTTTGGATGACATGAGCGGCAGTGCAGATGCCAGCAGAGGATCCCCCAGAGAAGAGGACCCAAACAGGATCACTGCTGGATATGTATGAAGAAATTCTGGAGGAGAATGTCATGTTTGAGGAGCAAGACAAGACCGGGGCCACGTCACAGGTAAGCATCTAAACATGCACAAATGTAGTTTTATTTATTTATTTTTTTGAATATTTCACTTTAGACCAAAAGCATCCTAATCAATAATGCTACTTTCTCAATTATTATTCCGCTTTGTCATAACATAGATAATAGCCTATTTATCATAAGTCGGCCTGTGTATTAATAATACATGTGCAACTAATAAATCATATGATTTCTGGAGAAAAAAAACGTTAGTGCTCTTTTAAAGCCTAAACAGCATGAAGTAAAAAAACTAAAATCAGTAAGTGATATTTCGGTATTCTGTTACTTCATAGGTCATATCATACCTGGCCGAACCCACAATTCCCAGGAACGACAGTCCATTGGAGTACTGGAAACGCAACCAGGCCCGTTTCCCTGCCCTTGCTCCTGCTGCACGCAAATACCTGTGTGCGCCTTGCACAAGTGTTGACAGTGAACGGCTGTTTAGCGTTGCCTCTGATGTGATAGACGAAACGAGAAATTGAATGGACGGTGAAAAAGCAGAGATGCTCATTTTTGTGAAGAAAAACCTACCTCTGGTATTAAAAAAATAGCTGAACCAGTCAGCTGAAGTTGTTACCTAGTTAGTTGGACTGAAAAGGTTTGCACGACTCAAGTTCAAGTGAAGGATAAAATGTCCTTGTATTTTTTTGCAATACGGAGCATACTGTTTGTCACTGAGTTGTTACAGGACTGTGTTTGGCTCACAAGACAATATATGGAGCTTGGTTTTAAGTTTGATTATACTATAAAGTGGGTCCTAAGGACTGAAGTGTAGTTCTGGACTACAGCTGCTTTTTTGTGACCACTGTAAGTTTCAGTACAATGTCAACTATTATGTCAGGGAAGCATTTGGCAGACCTGTTCAAGTAGGAGATGGATGTACATTTTTTATTTGAAAATGTATTTTTTATCTATTTACTCCTAAGGACTGAAGTTTGAAGTCTTAAATTAAAAATAAAATGTGGCACTGGCATATAATTTATTCTCCAAGTGAAATAATGTATCTATTTTTCAGGGGTGAATGTCTGTCTGTAGAATCAAATGTTGCTTGTCTTGTGTATTGCCATATCTACCACACATGAGTATAATAAGGTAAAGGTAGTACAGGAGAAAGACTTGGATTTCTCTTCAGTAAAACTAAAGTGTATATACATCAGGGGAAAAATGTTTATATATTGGTATCGGCATCGGCCAAAATGAGTTTGAAAATATTGGCATATTGAATATCGGCCAAAATCCAATATCGTGCATCCCTAAAAAATAAGTATTCCCACAACAAATTGTCTGTGGGAAACACTGCCACACCAGTTTTTCCATCATATGACTGTGAAGGTGGCATTAAATTTCATCCTAGTTGGTATTAAAAGGGTCTTAAAAATGTAGAATAGGTTCAAGAGACACACCAAATTGTTGGACATGTAAGATACAGAAGAGGATGGCCAATCTGATTGCAGATACCCAGGTTCCATTCAGCCCAAGATTTGTTCTGGGAGATGGGTCAATCCTAAACGGAATAGATAAGCACATAGTAAGCTGGGTCCAGACTAGTAATGAAAGCCAGACAGATTCTTCTAAGAGGATGGAAGACTGAAGGGGTGCCTTTAATCCAGGAGTTGGCTAGGGTGGCGGCGTTTGAAAAAAATGTCATAGAATGCAAGATTGAATTTCTACACTAATAAATCGGGAAACTACGTATGCTTTCTGAAGGGCTCCCAGAAGCCATGTACTGTGGACTGCTTATTGTTTTATAACATATACATAGTATGTCCATTTGGTTTACAGATTGTCTATTTTGTTGTTTTATTGTATTGTCTTGAATATTATGGCTATTATTTTATGTCCTAATTTTTATCCAAGGATATGTACCTGGGTTGACAGCCGAGGCCTGCAGCATATGTGGTGATGATGATTGTGGGGGTTCAGGTAGGGAGGGGATGTGTTCATGTTGGTAAATTGGTTTGTATTTTCGTAAAATAATTAATAATAAAAGTTGTTAATCACAAAAAAGGTCTTAAAAAGTCTTAAATTTAACTTGAAGAATCCTGGGGGTACCCTGTTAGCGCCACCCAACCCAATTGTGTCTAAAGAAACACAAACGACCCAGTGTTTTATTACCCTTTTCAAGAATGATAAGCTGGTGTAGCCAGATCATACTCCAGCGCCGACACACTGCTGTGGAGATAGGTCTGGCAATGCAGGACTAGTTTTTGATAAACTAAAGGATGACGTGTTCCTTTTTATTGAGGAGATTCTCCTACTTCTTAAGCTAAATAAAGTATTTAAAAAGCCTCTTGGATCAGCTGGAAAAAGCATCGTCACAAAGCTGAAAACCATGAAAAGTTGACTTTTTTTTAGAAAGACGTGGTTCTCACAGGGTGTTCTTGTAGAATATGATGCATTGCTCTACATTAAACTACCCAATAGTATATAAAGGGTAATAAAAGAGTTACAATTAGCACAACCTTAAACATCTACAGCAGTGAAATACAACATGCACCAGTGTTTCTCCAACTTTTTTTGGACCAAGCATCACTTACCCAATAAAAAAACTCACGGACCACCTAACTGCCAAAGTATGCCCAAAAACAATAGGCTTCCTACTTCACCAGTATATTACAAATTACAGCCAAATTAAAAACAGTTTTACAAATGGCTTACTCTGTATGAAGCCTTCACATTTTCTCTCGCTACAAAAAAACTGTTGAGGCTCCCTTCGTAATATGTGTCTGTTTTAATGGGATGACTTGGGATAACAATTTCCAAAAGTCTTTTTCTAAACTGTTCTGGGTGATTCCAATACAATTCTGTGAGATTTTAATTCTGTGAGATTTAATTTTGTTTTTTCTTTTGTCTTTATAGTCCTATAACATTGTATACATTCATGTGACATCCCTGCAGCCTACTAGAGCTGTCAATCTTCCTGTATAATACCATTCAAATTTAATTTTTTTTTTTTTGTATTCGAATAATATTCAAATATTCAATGCTCAAATGCAGCCTGTTATTAATATGTACTACACTAGAGGGACTTCTAACATTAGCCTAGTCTTGAAGGGGACCTACGTCATGGCACATTGTATTTCTGGCAAGCACCTTTGTTTACATTCATTTTCCACAACGAGCACACAGCGACAAACACACATCAACCGATTACAATAACTAAGCCAAACGGTGCAGATTGTCATGTTACTGAGAATACAGCTGTTAGAAGGTAATATATGAAGTCGAAGCTAACGCTGACAGCTGTAGGGATACTAACATAAACTTGAGCTGTCTCCATTAAGCTCCTATAACTCGCAATGCAGTTAGGAAACACGAACAAGCTAACTAATGATAACATAAGCATTTTGGCTCAGTGCATGATAATGTTTAACATTATCATCCACTGAGCCAAAATGCTTTAGTCATGTTAAAACTATTTCCCACCCTTCTGATTCCCAGCTGCAGCCTGTCATTCCCACTGTACTAACGTTACTCGGTACGTGACGTTAACGTTAGCTCCTTGATCTAAAGACCTTACAACGCCTTGTGTTTTTCACTCCCGCTTACTTATTGTTCATCAGACGTGACATGACAAAAGCATTTAATTTTCACATGCGGGTAGGCCAAGGTGAAAAGAGGGAAATTAGCTAACGCTAGCCAACATATTTATTTTTAAAAAATCACATCCGAATAATTTCCGCATTCGAATAGTATTAATTTTTTTACTATTCGAATTATATTCGACTTTTGGAATTCGTCCCAACAGCCTTACTACATACATATCTTGATAGCACAGGGTGTCCTGAAAAAAATGATGTCTATAACTTGATTGCGACTACTTTGTAGGCTGTGTATTTGTGTTATTACATTATGAGTCACACATTATAACAGTGATTTAACCAAAAGATATCCTGGGATTCATTAAAAACTTTATTTTGTTTGAAAAAGTAATGAATAAGTATTTTGAAATTTGACTGAAAGAGACATATTATATTGTTAATCCCAATTATTTCTGAGACAATTATTTGTACAGCAACATTTGGAATTGTTACAGCTCTAGTTAAAGGTTTAATTTAATTTTCTTTTAATTGAGCCCTTCTTAATCCATCAATCCATTTGTTAGTTGACAGTAACTGTGAACTTTATTCCTCTGTATTTCCTTTAAATTAGTGATGCACCAATGTATCGGCTGGACATCGGAATTGGCCGATGTCCGCCCTATTTACTCTCATCGGCCCATCAGCAAATACGGTGACATGCACCGATAGCAGTAGCCAATGTTTATCTATTTTGCACTGCCCTAATGTTGTGTTAATTGGTCTGACTCATACAACAGTAGCCTACCCAGCTTTAAAAAAGAATGTTCCTGGGTATGTTCCATGCAGCTAAAGAAACAGGGTAACGTTAGCTTATTGGTAGCCTGCAGCTTAACTGTTCCAGACACGATGGCCACTGCCTGAGTCCGAGATGATGTAGAAGCAACAGAAAATCTTCCTGCTTCCCTGAAGTCACCGGTATAGCAACATTTTGCCTTCCCCGTGAGTGAGTTATGGAAACAAACATCGAAGCATGTAGGCTCCGACTGGACTCTGTGGTGCCTTCAGGTACGCTCATTAAACAAAAAAAAATCCTGAGAAACTCAAACTGTTCATAAATTTTATTGAATTTCTGCTCATTCACATCGGCCTTGGTATCGACAACGGCCAAATGAAAATTCTACACATGCTGAGAAATTTGCAATTGGTGCATCCCTATTTCAAATGCCATGCTGATCTTGTGTTGTGAATTTAAGGCAGTGTCGCGAAACGGTCGGCTTCATTGCTGAAGTCCGACAACACAGAAAAACAGCCAATTCAAACAGTAATGTATGAATTTACATACACGTTTATTTAATATTGAAAACAACACAACTATGCTACTCACTATTAGGTTTTGGTTTCGCTCTAAGACAGATTGAGAAACACTGTTATTTTTACCAAATCTACTCGCGGACCACCAGGGACTCGCTGGCAGACCACCAGTGGTCCGAAAGCCCACTCTTTGAGGAATACTGACATACACAATGCAGCAGTAATATTAATCCAGAAACACCATATATAATGGGAAAACACTGACAGGGAACATTTTACTGCACAATAAATAATTTTACTTTTTGCTGATAATACTTGCATACTTTTACTTTAAGGTTTTGAATGCAGAACTTTTACTTGTAGTGGATGATTTTCAGTGTGGTATTAGTACTTTTACTTAAGTAGGATCTGAATGATTCTTCCACCTCTGTATATTTGACGGTATTGAAAATCATACCTTTGGGAATTCTGAATTCCACTGTATACTGTAATATCTTGATACTGCCCAAGCTTAGCTAAAGTCATCTTTTCTTTAATTGCAGACTGTCTATGAAGGCAGGATATACAGTCTGAAAATAGAATGTGGATCCAGATACCCAGAGTATCCCCCTCATGTCCGCTTTGTGAACAAGATCAACCTGAGCGGCGTTCACAATTCAAATGGTGTGGTGAGTATCCAAATTTCACCACCTACCACTCTTTCCTGTTTGATCTACATTAAAAGTTTAACTTTAAGTGTTTATTATTAGTTGTATGCAATATGAACATAATTACCATAATACCAATAACTACTCTGTCAGTAGTAGCCCCTGCTGCCAGTTAAATTTAAGGCTGAATCTCATTTCTCTGTCTTACCCCTTCCCCTTACTCCTGCCCCTTCGTCTTACCCCTAGCCCTTGTCCCTCGAAACTGAGTGGTAAGGGGTAGGGGTGAAAACATATCCCTATGAAATGAGACACCACTTGGTTACGTCATCATACATACTTAGGTCTGTTTGCAATAAATATTTTTATACACACTGCATGGTGTTTTGTATATCTGTTTCAGTTATCACTGTTTTGAATGTCATTGATGTTCAGAAACACTTTCTTTGTTAACAAAAAGCTGTCTTTATTGCCCAATATAGTAAACATAACATTATTACAACTATTAGAACCATAACTTACATGTCACACATAAAAAAGGCACTCAAATGTATAAAACTAAAAAAAGACACACAAGACCCCAAACAAACAAAAAAAACTACAGCTATTCTGAAATTCCAGACCACAGTCTGATACCTTGGTTGGCCAGTAACCTTTCCCTCCAACCCCATTTCTTTCATTAGTGTCCTGTATCATAATCAACAACAATGTATAGGTGCATGAACAGGAATGAATTACACATGATTACAATAATACAGTACCAATACAATATTGAATGGCTACAACATGAACGCAGAAACTTCTGCTCGTTTTCAGCCCGAAAGTGGATCAGCTGCCGGGTTTCCTCATGCGTCCCTGTGTGATACAGGATGGTAAATGTAAAGCACGTATCGATGTCTCCAAAGCAAGTAGTGTTATACACTGATATCAAACTAAATTCGCTGCTAATGGAGTTTAGTTAAAACTGTAGACATGCTCCATGTCCATTCAAGGCAGAGAAATGCAGGACTTAGAATGTAACTTAGCTTTAGCGTAGCAAACTAGCGATTTTTAAAAACGTTTCAATTAAGAACATGGTTGCAAATATATATGTACAGGACTGAGTAGAGCACAAAACAAGACTTTCGTAATTTTTAAATCAATTCTTTAAGCCGAAAATACTTACATTTATGGGTCTCTCTGGTCGCCATTGTTTCCGGCTGCGCAGTGTATTCTGGGTATCCCTTGCTTTCAAGTAAGCTCACGACTTTGCTTAAAACTAAGGGGTATCTACCCCTTCCCCTTAGCCCTACCCCTCGATCAAAATGAAAAATGGGATAGCCCTTACTCTCACATGAACGCGCAAAACTAAGGGGAAGGGGTAAGACAGAGAAATGAGACGCAACCTAAGACTTGACTTGTGCTTCAGCCTCAGTGGTAGCTTTTAGTAATAAGTTGTTGGAGAGTTGTTGGCTCACTACTAGGGTGCTCATGTTAGAAACACTGATTTAGTAACTTTGTTCTGTCATTGGGGCTGTACAATTAATACAATTTGGATTTCAATTTGGGCTCCTAATGATCACAAAAAACAACGTAATCGAGAAAAACAAATATTTTGCACATTACGTTTTGCAAGGAAACTTTGTCTTGTGTTCTGAATGAAAAAGAAAGTTCAAACGGGAAAAGTATTAAGGGTAATTTCAAAGTTTAGATGTTTTCACTGTTTATGTGTCACTGTTTAAGTTCAATAGATGCAACAGCTTTCCAAAAGTCAATAAGTAATCGTGTTATCCTTTTGAACTCTGCAGTAGAAATAGTCCGCCAGTGCCTACATTAGTCCATCCATCCATCTTCATCCGCTTATCCGGGGTCGGGTCGCGGGGGTAGCAGCTCCAGCAGGGGACCCCAAACTTCCCTTTCCCGGGCCACATTAACCAGCTCCGACTGGGGGATCCCGAGGCGTTCCCAGGCCAGGTTAGAGATATAATCCCTCCACCTAGTCCTGGGTCTCCCCCGAGGCCTCCTCCCAGCTGGACGTGCCTGGAACACCTCCCTAGGGAGGCGCCCAGGGGGCATCCTTACCAGATGCCCGAACCACCTCAACTGGCTCCTTTCGACGCAAAGGAGCAGCGGCTCTACTCCGAGCTCCTCACGGATAACTGAGCTTCTCACCCTATCTCTAAGGGAATCTCCGCTCCATTGTCCCCTCACTCGCGAACAAGACCCCAAGGTACTTGAACTCCTTCACTTGGGGTAAGGACTCATTCCCTACCTGGAGAAGGCACTCCATCGGTTTCCTGCTGAGAACCATGGCCTCCGATTTAGAGGTGCTGATCCTCATCCCAGCCGCTTCACACTCGGCTGCGAACCGATCCAGTGAGTGCTGAAGGTCACAGGTCGATGATGCCATCAGGACCACATCATCTGCAAAAAGCAGCGATGAGATCCCCAGCCCACCGAACTGCAACCCCTCTCCACCCCGACTACGCCTCGATATCCTGTCCATAAATACTACAAACAGGATTGGTGACAAAGCGTAGCCCTGGCGGAGGCCAACTCTCACCTGAAACGAGTCCGACTTACTGCCGAGAACCCGGACACAGCTCTCGCTTTGGTCGTACAGAGATTGGATGGCCCTGAGAAGGGACCCCCTCACCCCCGTACTCCCGCAGCACCTCCCACAGTATCTCCCGGGGCACCCGGTCATACGCCTTCTCCAGATCCACAAAACACATGTAGACTGGTTGGGCATACTCCCAGGCTCCCCCCAGGATCCTTGCGAGAGTAAAGATCTGGTCCGTTGTTCCACGACCAGGACGGAATCCGCATTGTTCCTCTTCAACCTGAGATTCGACTATCGACCGAACCTCCTTTCCAGCACCTTCGAGTAGACTTTACCGGGAGGCTGAGAAGTGTGATACCCCTGTAATTGGCACACACCCTCTGGTCCCCCCCCTTTTTAAAAAAGGGGAACCACCACCCCGGTCTGCCACTCCTTAGGCACCGTCCCAGACTTCCACGCAATGTTGAAGAGGCGTGTCAACCAAGACAACCCCTCCACACCCAGAGCTTTAAGCATTTCTGGACGGATCTCATCAGTTCCTGGGGCTTTGCCACTGTGGAGTTGTTTAACTACCTCAGCAACCTCCACCAGGGAAATTGATGCCAATCCCCCCCTCATCCTCCAGCTCTGC
This sequence comes from Sander vitreus, assembly GCF_031162955.1. Taxonomy (NCBI): domain Eukaryota; kingdom Metazoa; phylum Chordata; class Actinopteri; order Perciformes; family Percidae; genus Sander; species Sander vitreus. The sequence continues at coordinate 32,268,443 of NC_135858.1, read as the reverse complement.
CTCTACCATAGAGGGCGTATTAGTCGGATTTAGGAGTTCCTCAAAGTGCTCCTTCCACCGCCCTATTACCTCCTCAGTTGAGGTCAACAGCGTCCCCATCCTTACTGTACACAGCTTGGATGGTTCCCCGCTTCCCCTCCTGAGGTGGCGAACGGTTTTCCAGAAGCACCTTGGTGCCGACCGAAAGTCCTTCTCCATGTCTTCTCCGAACTTCTCCCACACACGCTGCTTTGCCTCTTTCACGGCAGAGGCTGTAGCCCTTCGGGCCCTTCGGTACCTTGCAACTGCCTCCGGAGTCGCCTGGGATAACATATCCCGGAAAGACTCCTTCTTCAGTCGGACGGCTTCCCTGACCACCGGTGTCCACCACAGTGTTCGTGGGTTACCGCCCCTTGAGGCACCTAAGACCCTAAGACCACAGCTCCTCACCGCAGCTTCAGCAATGGAAACTTTGAACATTGTCCACTCGGGTTCAATGCCCCCAGCCTCCACAGGGATGCACGAAAAGCTCCGCCGGAGGTGTGAGTTGAAAGTCTGTCGGACAGGGGCCTCCTCCAGACGTTCCCAATTTACCCGCACTACCCGCTTTGGGCTTACCAGGTCTGTCCAGAGTCTTCCCCCCACCCCCTGACCCAACTCACCACCAGATGGTGATCGGTTGACAGCTCCGCCCCTCTCTTCACCCGAGTGTCCAAAACATATGGCCTCAGATCAGATGAAACGATTATAAAATCGATCATTGACCTTTGGCCTAGGGTGCTCTGGTACCAAGTACACTTATGAGCATCCCTATGTTCGAACATGGTGTTCGTTATAGACAATCCATGACTAGCACAGAAGTCCAACAACAAACAACCACTCTGGTTTAGATCAGGAGGCCGTTCCTCCCAATCACGCCTCCATGTGTCTCCATCATTACCCACGTGCGCGTTGAAGTCCCCCAGCAGAACTATGGAGTCCCCCAACTGGAGCCCCCATGCAGGACTCCACTCAAGGTCTCCAAGAAGGCCGAATACTCTGAACTCTTGTTTGGTGCATATGCACAAACAACAGTCAGAGTTTTCCCCCCACAACCCGCAGACGTAGGGAGGCGACCCTCTCGTCCACCGGGTTAAACTCCAACGTAGCGGCGCTCAGCCGGGGGCTTGTGAGTATCCCCACACCCGCCCGGCGCCTCACACCCTGGGCAACTCCGGAGAAGAAAAGAGTCCAACCCCTATCCAGGAGTATGGTTCCAGAACCAAGACTGTGCGTAGAGGTAAGCCCCACCAGATCTAACCGGTAGCGCTCCACCTCCCGCACAAGTTCCGGCTCCTTCCCCCACAGAGAGGTGACATTCCACGTCCCCAGAGCCAGCCTCTGCTGCCCGGGTCTGGTCCGTCGAGGCCCCTGACCTTCACTGCCACCCATGTGGCAGCGCACCCGACCCCAGCGGTTCCTCCCACAGGTGGTGGGCCCATGGGATGTGCCTACATTAGTAATTTTGCTTATTGTGATGTCATTTATTGGAGTATCTTTAAATGCTTCATATCCCTAAAATCAGTACAACCTAAGCAAAAAATTATGTAAGTCAATAAACCATAATAGTTAGTAGTAAATAATTAAAAGTAGTAATAAAGAAGTATTAAATTGTCATAAATAAAAAATAAAAAAAGATTGTGTTTTCATCAAATTTTACTATATAAACAGATAAAACATATTGATCCACCACTAGTTATCAGCCCGTTTTGGACCGGAACATTGGCTATTACTACGCTGCATTTTCTGCATTTTCCTCGCCAATGTAGGCTACAGTCTTTAGCAAACAAAATGAAAGAACTTTGGCTGCGAATTCCAACTCATAAATGTATTATGATATTCATGTAAACATGGTAACAGTGCTTTGCAACAGCATGTGAATGCTTTGCCATGGCTTTTACAGATGACGAAAAGTGAGACATACGAGTGTAGACCACATCCATGCGTTACCCACGCAGTTGTCTAATCTCTCACTTATTGACCAACTCTGGCAGACTTGCCCTCTCCTCGCTTTTCAATGTGAAAAAAAATTAAAAAGCTGTCAAATTTGCAGGTCTCACGTGCGAGTAGTTGTAAAAAGTACTTGCACTGTCTCAAAAAATTGTCGTAAAATGCAACTATTTGATTACTCACTTATGAAGAGTTGTTCAAACCATTATCTCTTCATGATGAAATATGCTTCTAAAATATCGTCATTGTTGTATTTTTCCAAAACGCTCACACACCCAGGAGCATTGCCTGCTGCAGATTGTTAGCAGTTCTTGTGACTAAAATTCTCGTACACTTACTGTAGGAGCTAGTTTAGCCCTAAAATACAAAGCATTTTATTACCTTTTAAACCAAATACTTTATTGTAGGAGTTACTCCTAATTCTGCCAGTTAGGCTACTTTTAGCTTCTAAAATTGGTTTTACAATTCTGCATATATTTTGATTTAAGAATCTCTCAAAATACTTAAATTGCACTCTTTGTGCCAACACACTGCTTTAGCCTAGCATTCCATATATTTAACCTTAATGCCAGGGTGCACAATTGAGGCCATAAATCCTCACCATCTCCTCCTCTTCCTTCAGGTGGACATAAAGACACTGACAGCGCTGTGCAGGTGGAAAAACTCCTACAACATCCGGATGGTACTGCAGGAGCTCAGACAGCACATGATGATGAAAGAAAACAACAGGCTTTCCCAGCCGCCTGAAGGCCAGGTGTACAGCAACTGAGGCACCTGCTGCTATCTCTCCCTGTCATTCACACACAAACACATGCAACTCTACCACTTTCAATCTACACAACCATCATGTTATCCAAGACTCTCGACTCCTACTTCCTCCCTCAGGAGCCTACCATTGGACAGAGAGAGGGATGTGCGCCCAGTCATCCATTAAAGTTCACAGTGCAGACCAGACATACAAAACAAAAATACTGTACATCTTACTCATGTTATTTTTTTAATATCTTTTGTGTGTTCTACATCCAGGTTGTAAAATAACACCTGATGACCTGAGTGTACCAATTATGTGCCCGATTCTTCGCAGGTGGTGACAAATAGTCCCTGTTATATGGGTATTATGGTGATGCATTTGAATCCACCCATTACTCCGCAAAATAAAACTGCTTCTGTAACCACAAACCAAAAGGTTTGGATTACTCTGGGTTGTTTTTTAAACAACAGACCATAATGTCTTGCAGTATGATTCCCCTCATAGAGAAGAAAATGTGCCCCCAAACAATGCTTTGCTTGGTCTCCCAGGCCCCGTTAGTCTCAAATTCCCCAGCTTTCGCAATCCTGACGATGTGAATTTCATGGTCCTTCCTTAAACAAGTGCATGTCCGGTACACAGGAATAAACTGCTTTTATTCCCGTGTTTATGCCCTGTTGATACATACATACATATGTATCAACAGGGCACTGATAGCTCATTACTCATGTTCTCAGACTTGTCTTCTGTGTGCCATATGGGTCATAGCGCTTTGTGATGGTGATTGATTATTAGCAGCCAGTGATGGGGGTGGGGGGGCTCCAGGTCCTTGTGCTTTCTCTCTTCAGAGAACATAGTGCGCTTGGCACCTTTCTAGAAACAACACTGTACTGTGGCCTGTGCTGAGCAGGAGGATCTGTGATTTTTTTGTTTGTTTTTGTTTCTTCAGTCTCTGGGCTGACCTGTGTATACTCCATGCTTTCTCTTCTCTCATACAGTGAATGCCCACTGAAAGCAATGTACGGCTTTGGATGTTTATTTTATAACGGGTTGAATCTAATCAGGGTGATGGTGACCTGTTGCATGGTTTCATTTGAATTAAAAAATATTACTTTTGCACGCGTTTGTGTCATGATTCTATTTCAGTACACTGCATTCTAGTGGTACAGCTATACAACTGCTGGAAACAATAGTGGTTGCTCATGACAATGTAAGTCAGTGTAGTTATAAGCTAACATAAGTAGCTCACCTTGTAAATCATAGGTTAAAAACTTTTCAAGTCGGCCTTAAAACAATTGTCATATATATGGGCTCCTGACTTAAAAAAATTGTCAAAATTGAAGCAGCAGGCCAAGATTTCCTGACTTTTATTTCCATCAGTCAATATAAAATACTGAAAACTACATTTCCCGTAATGCAACCAATAGCATCTATTAGACTAAGGCCGGCCACACATTCAGCTGCGTGGCGAGTCTGTTTTTATTTCGGCTCCCATGTTAACAAGTTAGATCTTGCACACTGCCTGCGTGACACGCACGTCTCAGGCACGTCTTGAGCTGCGCCGAAAACGCGTGCATGCTAGAAATAGAACCGACGCCTATTTTTCACGCGACACGCAAGCGTGTGGAAGCGTTTCCAGGCAAAATAGAATAGGAAAAGATGTTTATATGTCATTTTGACACAAATACATATTAATAAATGACATGTTGATGTTTGAAAGTCTCTAGGTTTTGACATAAATGTAATTTAAAATTATTATTGATTTTCAAATATTGCACCTGTCAATACAGAACGAAATATTCTGTAGCCTATTTTGCCGTCAATACTGCTGACGTTGTCTTTGCTGTAATCAAATCAGTATATATTTATGTTTAACATGAAGTATACTGCTTGAGTGCAGTAAATCAATGGGAAACATACATGTGTACAGACAAGGCTAGCAGCAGCAGCGCCGCATCAGACACGTTTCTGGTGTGTAAAGACGCAGCCGCCACGCAACAGAAACGCCACGCTCACACGACGCAACCAGTGTGTGGCTTTCAAACTGCGCTCCCAGTTTGGAATGCTGACTTTCTATTCTGAGTGATTTTCTAAGATATCGCAGACAGCACATCAACATGAATTACAAATAAGACAATAGTAAGACATTTAAAAAAAACTTTTAACTGTACACAGACATGTATGTGTGAAGCAAGTATTTGTTGCTCAAAAAAACTTCACAATGCTAACTAGATATGGGAAACTGTCATTATTTAACGTTTTGTATACAGAATGATGAATGAACTAACACACAGAACAACCTTAGTGCCCACAATGCTAACATACTCTGTGTAATTCTACATACACAGGCAATGTGTTGGGAAACCCAAACCATATCAGAAACTCTTCTGTCATGGCAGAAAAGTTTCTATATTAAACCAGCATTTCTTTCATTGGTTTCTGAGCTGCATTTTGCACATTAATTCATGTTGCAAGCTTAAGTGTGAGACTAGAGCATCCAGCATAATAATACAGTCTCATCCTCCCATGTAGAGAGGCATCACTGGTGAAAGTAAGCTGGGGAGTTTAGCCAGGAGCCAATGTGCTGGGCATACAACACTTCTCGTCCATCTTACTGGGCTGACAGTGAGATGCTTCTTTAAGCCAAACTGGACACAACACCCTATTCAACAGCTGTTGTTGCTTCTATTTACCTCTTTCTGCAGGGAGACAGGACAAAGAGTGGCACATGACCTAAGCTTGGGAGAGAAAAGATTGGTGATACAGCTGGATGCCCTTCACTCTCTTATATACCATATACAGAAGCTTAATGTATTTCCAGGGGAAAACAATCAGGTATGCAATGTTGTAAACAACTTAACTTCTAACTTCAGTTAGGAAGAAAAATCATCATTCATTCTTCTGACAATATATGGTGCCTTATCAATTATATAAGGTGATTATGTGGAATTTAATGACAAATATCCATTTATTACCCACTATTTGTTATGTCAGATTAATGTGACATATTTGCTGACTGGAACCATCCTAAAAGTGATCCCTGTAAAAATTGGACAAGCCCTCAATCACTTTAATCATATTTGCTGTGATGGACAAGCTCTCTGTCAGCCTAACTGTATCAAAGAGTGAAAAAGGAGACAACATGGTGTGCAACTTAATCAGCATAATTGTATGAGGACAATCGCCATTCACCCATCTGACACACTCTGGGATCAAATAAATAAGTTGATTTATAAAAGCTAAGCAACTAGTGGGAATTCATGAATGGGATATAAATAAATACATACATATGAAACAAATGTTTAAGTTAGCACCCTGAGCTGTATGTAATGATCATATATTGTATACCATGTTTCTGTTACAGTGTAGGGAATTAAAGGACCCAAACGCAGGGAGAGGCAGGCAGGCAGGAGATGGTTTGAGCTTGAGGATTTATTTAAAAAACACAAAAATCAACCAAGGGAGTCCTGGGAGTAACATTGTAAAAAAACAATTCCAAAAAATGAAGACAAAAGGCATCCAAAAAAGCAAGGGAGTAAAAAACCAGGAACAAACAGAAACAGACGAGAGCTGACACAGACACTCACAAACTAACCACACAAGGACATGAACACACGCAGGCTGGCAGGGCACGGACACAAAACGATGAGACAAGGGAAACACAAGGACTAAATACACTGGGTAATGAGGTAATGAGGGGCAGGTGACACAGCAGGTGAAACACATTAGGAGAGACAGGGTTGATTAACAAAGGTGGGAAAACACAGGAAGTAAAACTAGACGAGACAAGACAGAAAACCAGACTATCAAAATAAAACAGGAAACAGAAATACACACACACACACACACACACACACACACACACACACACACACACACACACACACACACACACACACACAAAACAGGAGACAGCAACAGAAATAACACACAGGCAACAGAAATAGAACAAACTGCAAATCAAAATACCGAAACCATAACAGTACCCCCTCCTCAAGGGGCGGATTCCAGACGACGGTCTCAGGGGCACCGGAGACCGGCAAAGTCTCAGGGGTGGTCTCAGAAGCAGTCTCAGGGGCCATCTCAGGGGCACCGGAGACCGGCAAAGTCACTGGGGAAACGGTCATAGCAGGTTCAGGGCGACTGGATGCCAGCCGGGGCTCAGGGAGGCTGCTAGCCAGCCTGGGTTCAGAGAGACTGCTAGCCAGCCAGGGCTCAGGGAAGCTGCTAGCCATCTGGGATTCAGGGAAGCTGCTAGCAAGCTGGGGTTCTGAGAGGCTGCTAGCCAGCCAGGATTCTGGGGAGCTGCTAGCCAGCCGGGATTCTGACATTGCTCTGTAGCGCCGTCTACCTGCCATAAATCATTTTGTGACTTTGCGGGAAAAATCTGACCCGGGCAGAGGCATTAATAAAAACTATATGAAATTAGCGTTCTTTTCACTGTTAGTCTCGTTTGCTGTTACAGGTCATTTATGATCATAATATATATATATATATATGTGTGTGTGTATGTATACACACACACAAGCTGTAAGCCTAACATTTGCAGTGCTTACGTTATTCTATTAACATTAACGTTAGCAGCCAGACATAGAGAGCTAACTTAACGTTAGCATAACTAACAACATTAGTTGTAAGGCTGACCGCCAGCTGACTAGTGTAACTAACGTAACTTAAAGCATCAATAAGAATATCACAATAACCTGTATTAATGACATTTAAGTACTAGAAATCAGAATTAGGTTCGGCTCTTGAAGTGAATTGGCTACGACCACTGTTTGAATAGCAAAAGCAGTATCAAAACATTTATTTTAACATTCCACAAGGATTGTGAATCATACATAGAAAAAACAACAACAACAACAATCAGAAATTACCCCCAAAACAGTCAGTCAGTTTAAAATCAGTCCAGTCAATCAGTTCAATGTTCAATTCAGTTGAGTTTCAGTTCAGTTCCTGTGTGGTTTGTTGAATAAAAGGCCTTGTTGGCAGAATATGCACAACAAAAAACACAACCTGCATACGCAATGCAAAATATCTACTTAGTAGCTGTATATGGCTTTATCACTAACACATTCAAAATCACTGTAACTCAAATTCAATTCTATATCACTCAGTTTAAACATGAGCGTAATGCACTGTGTAACATACCACCTCAAATATGACTTAAGACACAGTCAGTAAAAATACATGTGAATAGTGCAAAGTGCTACATTTTACAGGTTTAAGCATGTCTAATCTAGAAAGTTACTGAACTCATTAAAATCATATAGCCACGAATAGGACGGCAAAAGACGTTGCAAACATTCTTCATGATGGCTCTAAGCCTCGAAACATTAGCCCGTTAGACTAACCTTGTAGCTGAATAAACATACATAAATTCACGTTATTCTACTTCGTTTAAGAATGCTTTATTCTGATTGGCTGGGAGGAGGGCATTAACCTGGCAGGTTGCTCGTTGACTGAGCACAGTGTCATCAAAAAGTAGATCAATACGCTGCTTGTATTTTTTTTCTGTCACAGAAAGTTCAAAACATCCAGGTCCATTGTAAAAATAAACCTTGTTTAAAAAAGTTTCTAAAATGTGTTGGAAATCTATCGGAGGGTCAGTCGATACATAGTTTCGCAAGCGAGATACAATGTAGCAACTACGTTATTAAACTAACATTAGTGATCAGATGCAGCCTTGTGTGGTTGCTATAGAAACTAATTAACGTGAGCTAACGTTCTTCGCCGTAGTTCTAAACATTACAGTGTTTTAAAAATGGAAGAATTCATTGTCAATTTTAATATATTTGGAGTAGGGAAGACATTTGAGGACTGGTTAAAGAGCAATGAGGACAACGGAATGACAAAAGAAAAAGACAAGGCCCAGGGTACCCGTTTCCGAGATCTGACAGATGAGGAGCTGCGTACAATTGAAGACGGGGCCCTTGAATCAAACACGAAAAAGGCAACTGCCTTTGCTATCAAGGTTTTCACCGAGTGGAAGAGCCACCAGAAGGATAGACTGACAGTGACAACTGACCCGGACACCTGTAGCGCCGAAGAACCTTGTGTGGTTGCTATAGAAACTAATTAGCTACAGCTGAGCTATTCACCGTAGTTATAAAGGGGACTACTTTTTGAGGGAGATGAACTCAAACAGAGTATACATTTAATAAGCATGCAATACGAATAAGAAAAAGCATAATTATTAAAGTATTTGAATTGTTTTATTATGTTGGCAAGCAAGAAGTAGAATAAACGGGATAATCACCTCAAGGCAGGGCAATAAACAGTTTGATATGCCCGGCTTGTGGACAAGCTGCATATCAAACTGTTTGTGCTGATTCCAGGGAAGCTGCTAGCAAGCTGGGGTTCTGAGAGGCTGCTAGCCAGCCAGGATTCTGGGGAGCTGCTAGCCAGCCGGGATTCTGACATTGCTCTGTAGCGCCGTCTACCTGCCATAAATCATTTTGTGACTTTGCGGGAAAAATCTGACCCGGGCAGAGGCATTAATAAAAACTATATGAAATTAGCGTTCTTTTCACTGTTAGTCTCGTTTGCTGTTACAGGTCATTTATGATCATAATATATATATATATATATGTGTGTGTGTATGTATACACACACACAAGCTGTAAGCCTAACATTTGCAGTGCTTACGTTATTCTATTAACATTAACGTTAGCAGCCAGACATAGAGAGCTAACTTAACGTTAGCATAACTAACAACATTAGTTGTAAGGCTGACCGCCAGCTGACTAGTGTAACTAACGTAACTTAAAGCATCAATAAGAATATCACAATAACCTGTATTAATGACATTTAAGTACTAGAAATCAGAATTAGGTTCGGCTCTTGAAGTGAATTGGCTACGACCACTGTTTGAATAGCAAAAGCAGTATCAAAACATTTATTTTAACATTCCACAAGGATTGTGAATCATACATAGAAAAAACAACAACAACAACAATCAGAAATTACCCCCAAAACAGTCAGTCAGTTTAAAATCAGTCCAGTCAATCAGTTCAATGTTCAATTCAGTTGAGTTTCAGTTCAGTTCCTGTGTGGTTTGTTGAATAAAAGGCCTTGTTGGCAGAATATGCACAACAAAAAACACAACCTGCATACGCAATGCAAAATATCTACTTAGTAGCTGTATATGGCTTTATCACTAACACATTCAAAAATCACTGTAACTCAAATTCAATTCTATATCACTCAGTTTAAACATGAGCGTAATGCACTGTGTAACATACCACCTCAAATATGACTTAAGACACAGTCAGTAAAAAATACATGTGAATAGTGCAAAGTGCTACATTTTACAGGTTTAAGCATGTCTAATCTAGAAAGTTACTGAACTCATTAAAATCATATAGCCACGAATAGGACGGCAAAAGACGTTGCAAACATTCTTCATGATGGCTCTAAGCCTCGAAACATTAGCCCGTTAGACTAACCTTGTAGCTGAATAAACATACATAAATTCACGTTATTCTACTTCGTTTAAGAATGCTTTATTCTGATTGGCTGGGAGGAGGGCATTAACCTGGCAGGTTGCTCGTTGACTGAGCACAGTGTCATCAAAAAAGTAGATCAATACGCTGCTTGTATTTTTTTTCTGTCACAGAAAGTTCAAAACATCCAGGTCCATTGTAAAAATAAACCTTGTTTAAAAAAGTTTCTAAAATGTGTTGGAAATCTATCGGAGGGTCAGTCGATACATAGTTTCGTAGCGAGATACAATGTAGCAACTACGTTATTAAACTAACATTAGTGATCAGATGCAGCCTTGTGTGGTTGCTATAGAAACTAATTAACGTGAGCTAACGTTCTTCGCCGTAGTTCTAAACATTACAGTGTTTTAAAAATGGAAGAATTCATTGTCAATTTTAATATATTTGGAGTAGGGAAGACATTTGAGGACTGGTTAAAGAGCAATGAGGACAACGGAATGACAAAAGAAAAAGACAAGGCCCAGGGTACCCGTTTCCGAGATCTGACAGATGAGGAGCTGCGTACAATTGAAGACGGGGCCCTTGAATCAAACACGAAAAAGGCAACTGCCTTTGCTATCAAGGTTTTCACCGAGTGGAAGAGCCACCAGAAGGATAGACTGACAGTGACAACTGACCCGGACACCTGTAGCGCCGAAGAACCTTGTGTGGTTGCTATAGAAACTAATTAGCTACAGCTGAGCTATTCACCGTAGTTCTAAAGGGGACTACTTTTTGAGGGAGATGAACTCAAACAGAGTATACATTTAATAAGCATGCAATACGAATAAGAAAAAGCATAATTATTAAAGTATTTGAATTGTTTTATTATGTTGGCAAGCAAGAAGTAGAATAAACGGGATAATCACCTCAAGGCAGGGCAATAAACAGTTTGATATGCCCGGCTTGTGGACAAGCCGGGCATATCAAACTGTTTATTGCCCTGCCTTGAGGTGATTATCCCTTACTTACGCCATCTCATCATTAACAACGCACATGTATGCAACAAAATGGCATTCCAAAGTGCAACGGTAGAGCAAAGATAAACATATCAATCATCTCTAGAGAGCAAAGATCGCGCAACAGCAACTGCACGTCGTCCCGAAAGGCAGGACCTCCGTCTTTAGGTCCCTCCAAAGGAACCTTAGCAAGGGCTTGTCTCTGTCCAGCAGGCGAACCTGGTGAAACATCCCTTTAATGTCTTCACTTGCTGCGACTCAGTGCTCTCTGAAGCGCAGGAGGACTCCAAGGAATAAGGGTCCTAAGGCTGGGCCAGGAAGGAGGTAATTATTCAGACATTGTCTGCCAAGCTGGAAGCTGCAGTAGAAAAAAATCTGGTCTTTGCCATTGTGCCTGACCATGTGGTGGGGCAGAAACCACGACTCCCCGATGTGTCAGCCTCGGAGGAGTCAATCTTGATGGCGTACTCAGCAATTTCCAGTTTCTTGATTTCCTCCTGGTAGGTAGATGCATGCTGTGGGTCTTGTACTAACCTTTCTCTGTTTCGCAGGTTCTTTATCACAACTTCCTTTGAAACTTGCAGCTTGGGCATGTTTGGGACTCGTAGAAGGGGTGTAGCGTACCGATGTACTCTGTTCACTTCTACACGGGTGGTCTCGGCCTCCAACAGGTCCACTGAGTACTTGTCCTGTCTGGATCTGGTCACCAACCTCTCACTCTTGAAAGGCAGTGGATCCAACTGCCACAACCGTTCAACTTCACTGAACAGCTCAGCAGAAGGGGAGAAAATGGTGGTGAACAAGCACTGTGTGGTGGGAAGTTGTTGCTGCAGGTACTTTGCTGGACCCTGGAATTTCCAGCCGAGATTAGTCTTGTTTAAAGATTATTTTTGGGGCTTTTCCGCCTTTAATGGATAGGACAACTAGGTGAGAAAAGGGAAAGAGGGGGAAGACATGCAGGAAATCGTCACAGGTTGGACTTGAACCCTGGACCTCTGCGTCAAGGCATAAGCCTCTCAGTATATGTGGGTCAATGACGAATAAGGGTTGGCCAGATGAGAAAACTAAAGCGCTTTGGGAAAGCTTTTTTAAAAGACATCCTTGAGTTTCGTTAAAATGTATATTTTGTGTTATTGTACATTTTATTTCATTTGAAATAGGCTTTTTTTTAACAAAGGTAGGACCAAATGGACCCAAAATGTCAAGTGGTGTAACCACAAAGGAATGATAAATATTTAATATTTCATCAACTACATTGAGTGCATTCAAATATAACTTAAAATTTCACCCAAAAAATAGATTAGGATTACTTCTAAATTTAAATTCTTTGTTATTGCCATATCAAGTGGTAGACATGCTTGAAAAAAAAAACAAAAAAATTTTCTAAATAATCTTGGACAAAATGTGTAAAAAGGCTTAAAAATGTTTTTTTTTTTTACAATGGAGTTACATTTTATCAAACAAATTTACCTGCACATTATATTTAAGAAAAATACTGTTACCCCATTTGACACAAACCAGTTACACCACATGACGTGATGCTTCTACAGTCAAAAACTATAATATAAAGAAAGTGACACTGAAATCAAGCACTGCAGTCAAAGTAGTTTATTGAACTTGCCGTTTAATTTAATTTCAATGACAAATATTTCATTGAAGTAACAATTTACTTTATTAGAACTCATTTGATTAAATTAAGCAACTGATTTCTTAACAAATTGTGTGTGAGTTGAACAGAGTGTTTGTGTGTTAGAGAGGTAAATAGATGGGTAAAAGAGGGAGGAACAAGTCTGTTTAGGGTTGGAAATGCCCTTTAACATATTACAGAATTTACAGTATCTGAAAACTCAGACTGAAGGCTTGGAAGTTTTTCCAGTCCTCTGCCATGAGATTTGAATGTCGCAGATTCAGTGGTTCTGGCTCAGAGATTATATGCAGCACATCTGTTTCGTAGTAGACGAGGAGGTCAGCAGGATGAGGCCAGGTGAAGACATTCTTCCAACCCATCTGTTGCATACAGCTCACTTCCACTTCATCAACTGAATGCCCACAAAAGGCTTTCCATCATATCTTACTATGATGAACTTGCCTTTTAGGTCCTGGTTGCAATCTGCTGAGGAGAGGTTGTCTTTGCTGCGGAAATCTACAGCTACAGGATTGTAACACTTGCAGATTCCAGGTCTTGCACATGTGGCAAGGCGAGTGGCTCTAGGGGAGGAGCCGCCACCCGAGTCTAACTAACCGACAACGCCACCTGGGGACTCTCACCCCAAGATGTTTATTTCTACTTCAACAAGCACCCCAGTTATACAAAAGGCTAAACAGGTTCACTAACTGAAGTAAGACAGACGTGGTTACAAAAGAAATAATTTATTAATGGATAATTTATGACCGGAAGTGCCTATAAAAGGGATGGTTAGAAATGAGGTTTAAATCAAATTGCAATAGGAAAGGTAGAAAAGATTTTATTACTATATATATATATATATATATATATATATATATATATATATATATATATATATATATATATATATATATATATATATATATATATATATATATATATATATATATATATATATATATAACAGTCAGGTTATTTCTTTTTAAAACAGAAACACTCCCAGTTATGGCTTAAATTATCAAAGGAGAGGGGGGAAGAAAGTGGGCAGAGGCCAGCTGTGGAGAGAGTCTACTAAGGGTGTGTGCCGGGGGCATACCAACTTACCCACCGCATGTGCCCACTGCAATTGATAGTCACTGCAAACCGGTTTACTGCAAATCGTGTCACCACAAATCGTGTCACCGTGCCGTTATCACTACAATCTGTGAAGGGAACCACACTAACGTGCCTAGTCTCCACCACAAGCTGACTACTAGCTCCACTGCAAAGCAAAACAATAAAGAAAACAAACCAGTTGATAACCTAAAATACAAGCAAACTAAACAGGGAGAGTGTCCTGGGGCACTAACAAAGATGTACTAAAATGATTAAAATCCAAACAACTAAACCAAGGCAAAACAGCAGCTGACAACCTACAATTCAGACAGAAGATTACATTAATAACATTTAAAAGCAGTGTGTGATAACATTTAGTTCAGGTAGTGATCATACCAGACTTGCTGCTTTAAGTTACTCATACCTTCACTCAAATGTACTCAGTAGGCTAAGGGAGAGTTCATCACACCACTCCAGGCAGGGGAGCTTGGAATCCCTTCCAGGCCCAACAGTCAGCAGACTGCTGCAAAATATACAACTAAGTATTTAAAAACACCTTGAAAGCATAAAACAGACTTAACACAATTACCTACCTAAAAGTCACAGAGATGGTCCCATGTGGCAACCAACAGCCAGAGACAAAGCCAAGAGGCAGCCATGATGATACAGGTTCTTTATATAAGCTCAGCTAACGAGGGGGTTTGGCCTGGGTGGAGCTAATTTGATCTAGTTGAGGTGCGTTCAAGAACCAACTGGGTACAAAGCTTACTGCACACACCACTACACACAGAAACAAGAAATTTCCCTCCACTGAATTGAAGCCGGCTCTTCTGAGGTCACTTAGTGAATTTCTAGTGTACCTTTTACAGCTGGGATATTTGCGGGGACTGATTCATCATATTTTTCAATCTGCTCCTCAGATATCCAGTTGTATTTGATGCTAGATGACTGAGCACTGAGGAACTTGTAGAGCTCCTCTGCTGTTTGCAAGTCAGTGCCTCTTTGGACTGCTGCATCTGCAATGCGCTTTACAGCCCCACCCACTCCATCAGGAGCTCCTTTGCCGTGCGCTTTTTCGCTAAAGTTCCAGGTGACCTTTTGGAACCCAAACATAAATGTCACTGTACTGAGAAGAAACAAGTTTTTCTTGTTCCTGTATTGGGTCACTGGTCCATCACTGATCATATGGAGTGTGCTAGGGGGGATACTGCATTTGCCTATGGCATCCTTTAATACAGGCTCTATGTGGGCCCATACAGCACGCTCATCATGGCGGGGAGAGGCAGAGAGAGTTGCATAGGAGTAGGAAGATAAGGCAGTATATGCCGCACAGGTGTGGATGGTAACCTTCTTGCGGCTGCCACCAAAGTGGAAAGCCTGAATTTTACTGCCGAGCTTACACCCATAGTTCTCTGAGAAGTCTACATGAATGCAGACTTCATCTTCACGTAGTGTTTCCTTTAGCTCTCTGAGTGTTTTGGCTTGATGAAGCCAATTGAAATGGTGCTTTGCTAGGGAGTCAAGCTTCTTGTTGAGCAAAGCCAACAGATTGTCACACTTCCCACTTTGTGTAACTTTTGCAAAGTTAGAAAACGTGTTTTCTTCTGATGTTACTTCCCTTGACCACTGCTGCCATGTCAGAACAGTGTCCTCCAGAGGTCCTTCAAACTCAATGTCATTGTAACAGCACTTTGCACAGGTGCGATACATGCTGGTGGTATCACATGTAATAACTGCTAGCAACTCTGGTATGGTGTTAGATGGAAGAACTCCTCTCTGATGCAATCTGTCTACTAGAAGCTTGGCATTTTCGTGGTCTATGCAAGCACATGTATTTCGATCAGCTTCTTTAGCTGGTGTAACATAAAAGGGGCAGTATCTCACAAATTGTCTATAGGACAATTTAAGGTGTCTCATTGCTGTTGCATTGTACTGTGTGTGTAACTCTTTCAGAGTTTGATGCAGTACCCTCCTTTGCTGCTTGATTTTATTTTTTGCCTGATAACATGCGACTATTCTCATCCCTACAAAGAAAGCTGACCACATTCTCTCTTCTCACTTGGGAGGTTTTCTTTGTCTCTCTTTCTCTGTTTGTTCTTTTCGATGGTCAATTTCAGTTTATTCTTTTGCTTCTGCAATTTCCTTTCCATCTTGTGTGTCTTTTGCTTTGCTGCCTGTAGTTCCCTTTTAACTTTGCGAAGCTCCAACCTTAGCCTCTCTTTCTCTTTCTGCACTAAGCCATAGTGTTTGTTCCTTCTTTCCTTCACTTTCCTTTTTGCTTGTGGCCTTGCTAATACTGGCTGTACATATTGATGATCATTATGCATGGGCTCGGGATTATCTACATCCTCAACTTGGTCATTTGCTGATGAGTCCATAGATGGTGGAGTAAGATTGAGAACATCAGCAAGCACCTTTTCATTTCGTCTATACTTTCTCTGGTACTCTCTCCATTTTTCCTGCTTTTTTTTGACAGCTCTGCTACTGGGGTATTTTGAGTTTTTCCTTCTCTTTTTCTCCTTTGATAACTACAAAAAAGGAACATAAAATTAGAAATTATCTTGTTCACTCACCACTTTACTCTAGAATAATTTGGAACACCTAAATCACTACATCAATTTGACTTTATCCTGACATTAATTGACAGAGATGTGTTTATTTGTGAGTGTGTGTTGCATAAAAGCTACCTTTCCCTTCTTTTTGCAAGGTAATTGGCCCTTGCAGCAGGATCCTCTTTAAGTCTTTCTCTGTGACGAGCCACTTTCTCCTTGTTTGAAAGTGGCATCTATTGAAAGAAATGTGGCTCAATTATATGGTTAGCTTTGAATAAATAAATTAAAAATCTTTAATTTCATTAACTTTAAACGCAATTGTAATATTTAAAAGGTGCAGTAGGTAAGCCTTATAAAACTAACTTTCTGTCATATTTGCTGAAACTGACCCTATGTTCCAGTAGAACTACATGAAGCAGGCTCCTCTGGCTCCACCTACAGCCTGTAGTGGGATTTGCAAAAACCCACAGCTCCCTGTTCAGATCCACCAATCAGGGCCAGGGGGGGTGTCTAACTGCGTGTCTATAGCCACTTTCCGACCGGAGGGATTTTTGCAGTTCCTAGAACCCTTTTTTCTCATGTTCTGACTGGACCAATTTGGAGATTTTTAAGTTCCTCTGACCACAGTTCCTGTAACTCTTTCAACTCCTACTTCAGGGCAGGGTCTTTTCGCTGTTCCCTTTTCAGCATAGGAACCTAGGTTAACGAGAGTCGGGTTTCTGGTACAGACAGACCAACAGCGGGACAATTTTTGCCATCTTATTCATCACTAAATTCACTTCTGAGAACGTTTTAGGTGAGAAATAAACTGTTTAGATTTAGAATATAGGCAGTGTTGCGAAAATCTATGCCGAATTGACAATTTTCTTTTCTGAGTTTTTGGAAGTTTTCGGAGTTGAGAAGCTCCATAAAGTGACGCCACAGCCAGCCAGTGCCTGCCCCGGCCGCTAGCTCGTCGCTGGGCCAGTCATGCTCAGAGACCCCGCTATGAGCTGGAGGTCTTTCAGACCGCGCTCGTAAATAAGAGGCTTTTATTTCGCCGTTGACGATTCATTGTTTAAATATCACAACACATGTCCATCATAAGATTAACGGGAACCTGTGGTTAACTGTCTTTTCGGAGTTAAACTCCACAAGCTAGCCGGCCGTCACTCACTTACTCACTCACTCACTCACTCACTCACACACACACACACACACACACACACACACACACACACACACACACACACACACACACACACACACACACACACACACACACACACACAGAGTGCGCGCGCGCAGGCAAAGGCAAGGGAGAGAGAGATACCCTTTTCTCTTCGGGAGACTTGACATAGGCTATACATTAGATTTAGTATTTAGTTCATACTTTTTTTTGGTGTATTTGTTTTCTGATTTTAACGCTATAAAGACCGTTGCCGTGCTTGCATCACTCCCTTACCCCTCCTTTAGTTCCTATGGCCACTTGGCCAGTGCGAATGCAAATAGAAAACTGGTTTTGGGGGAGAGTAGTTAGTAGAACTGTTTAGAAGTGGACTGTTCCTATAACTACGTTCCTGTAACTACTTAGTCGCTAATCACTGCTCAGGCACACACATTTCATAGCGTCCTCCCCTTCCCCCCTCTTGTTATGGGCAGCTCTCTCTCCGCCCTGTTTTGGGTGTTTTTGTTCTGTTTGTCTGTGTGTCTCTGTGTGTATCTGTGCTTTTCCACCTGGAGTGCTGGAGGTGTGTTCAGAGGAAAGTAGGTCAAGGGGCGTGGCCAAATCAACACTGCACAGCCATTCCTCACAGCTGCAGATCATCTCCAAGATTCATTCCAGCAATACTTAAACCCGGGCTGATCACCAGTTCACCAGAGCGCCAGTTTGTTATCTACACCCATGTGGTAACTTGGCTCTGAGGTTTATGTGGATTCAAAGTTGTGTCCGTGTTGTCTTGTGCACCCTAGCTTTTGTTGTTGTTCTCCTGAGCTCATACTTTCCCTGTGTTTCTGTCCAGTGTCCGCTCAGACCTGCTGCCTCCTACGCTGTGCCTACAAGCTTCCAGCCTCACCATCCAACCTAATCCTCCACCAGTGGAAACTACTGTGAACTCTGCCTGTCCGCCTCGAGTCTCGTACGACCTGGATCCTTCCTCCTCGGCTCGCCTCAGTACTCGGACCAGCCAGGAGATTCCCCGCTCAGACAAAACCCACAGTGTCTCTGAGTACTCTTTTGTTCATTAAAACCTTTACAAACTGCGTTCATTGTCTGTGTGTGAAATCTCTGCGTTCTGGGTCAGAACAAGCCCCTAACACCTTCACACACGCTCAATCGTGCACAGCTCTCCCTTGTTGGGGGAGGGGCTTAGGAGACCGTTTCGGGCATTAGCAGAAAGGGGGGAGGGACTGAGAATTTTTTTTTTTTTTTTGGCTAAGTCCTGGAAATTTGTATTAAAGCTAAAACTTTTTTTAAACACTAAGGCCTTGCACTATAATGATATAGCCTAGCTAAAAAAGCTAGCTTGATAAATTACCTAAACTTTAAAAAATACAAACACATAAAAATACATCTAAATAGTAACTATAATCCCAAACCAGTAACTTAACTAGTTATATTTGAAAAGATTGGCCAAACATTAAGAGGCTTGTAGTAGGAGTCAAATGGTGTAACCGGTTACACCATTTGACATTTCAATGTAAAATCAAATTTGACAGGCATTATCATGGACACATATATCAGCATATGGCCTTGGTGTGAATAAATCAAGCATAAGTTTTAGACTAAATACACATTTTTATTCAAAAGAATCTTTTTCAATGTTTTACTTGGGTCATACCATTTGACATGTTAACCAAAGATACCTGAACTTACCCTAAAAATGTCTTAACTTATATTTATCAAAGAGTTACTGACCTTGTGACACAGCAGCTATGCTCATCAAGGGTCCTTTCCTCTGATGTCATTTCCTGTCATGTGGTCTTCTTGCTGATTTGAACAAAATGGCACCTTGAATGGTGGTTACACCACCTTGACATTTCAGGAAGCTAGCATGACTGACAGTATTCCCTAACTTATTAAAATGAATATGAATATAATTTTTAATTATATTAATACGTATTAACCTTTTAGGTTAATGCCAAAGTAGTTTATGGGATCTTTAATTAAGAAATTAGCCTTTTTTAAGCAAGCTAAACATTTTGCTACAAAGTTTTGACAGTTACACTACTTAGACATTTTTGCCATTAATCGCCAATTATTCTCTTAAAATTGATTAAAACCAAACTCTTTAAAATATGGCCTCTAAAAATGAATGTTTTTAAGTCATTTGTTTGTTTTTGTTTTAAATTGAATGTATTTAAATTGAATTTAACCTTATAGACACAAAAAAATGGGCGTCATGTCATTGACCCACATGCACCTGCATACGTGTCGAACACTCTATCCTGGTATTGCAAATTGACTCTGGGAATCTTTAACAGCACCTGGCTATATCCATTTGGCTGATCCAGGTAGTGAGTCTCTGCTGTCAACATGATGGTGGGCTCGTTCTCACTCCTGTGGTTGACCTCGTGAAGGATGGAGAGGTGTTTTGACTTACAAAGGCGGCACGGCTTCTTAAGGTCACAGACAGAGGCTAGGTGAGAACGACCGCATCTCCAGCAACTTCTCTTGACTTTAATCCAGTCCACCATCTCTGCTTTGGTATGCTTAGCGAAGCTCTCACATTGGCTGAGGTAGTGTCCTGCTTTGCAGTAAGGGCAGTATATCTTACCCTTCCCTTGGGTTTGGATAAAAGGAACTGCTTGGATTGCGTGTCGGATAGATGGTTACTGGAACTGCCTGTCCCATGCATAAAGAGTAGTGATCTTCACCTTGGACTTCTGCTGCTTGAATTCTTTCTTGTCCTTCTCACTGTGAGCTTGAAGTGAGGGCTCAATGTCCAGACATCTGACTTCTACCTTCAGCCACTCTGAAAAGTCAGTGAGCGATAGCTTCAGTTTATCCGGCTCCTTCCTGTACTGTTGATGACGGAATCTCTCTTGCTGGTGCTTGGAGAACCTGCTTAGAAGGTGCTTCACATTTGAGCCGCAGTGGAGTTCCTCATGGCCTTCACCTTGGAGAGATTTCAGCATCCTGACAAGTGACTGCACTCTGATGGAGAACTCGTCGAGAGCCCTATCATCTTGGATGGGGGCTAGGTGTTCCATGTCCTCTATCTCCTTCAGCGCAAACTGATATGGACGTCCATAGCGTTCATCCAGTGCTTTCAGAGCTTCAGAGTAGGGCATACTAGACTCTGCATGAGCTAGCACGAGGCGATGTACATGTGGAACATTGACATGCTTCAGCAGGATGGCATACTTGTAATGCTCGGACTGAGAAGGATGAAGGAGGGTGCTAAGGGAAAGGCGTAGCTCCACATATTGAGCTTTATCCTCTTTCGTAAAGTCAGGAAATGTTGGGCTTTCTATATTGGGGGGGGAGGAGGCTCATGTGCTGACTGGTGCACGGGTGGAGGCACGGATAGAGGCTGGTGTGCTGCCTGGTGCGCAGGTGGAGGCATCATCTGACATGGAGGTGGATTTACATGTAGCAATTTGGGAGGAGCCACATGTGGGAGATAGAGATGAGGCTCAGGTGGCACCAGATGTGGGTTTCCCAACTGAGGCTCCCTACCTTTCTCATGTTGGCTGCTGGATGCTGCTGCATTGGGCTTAAAATTACCTGAGATGGGGTAGGATGAGAGTGAGCTATATGATGAGGCATATCTTAGCAAGCCTACTGGCTGCTGTAGACCCTGGGGTGACCCATTGGGATAGTTGGGCTGAAGATGAGCGGCTAGATCATGTTATAGCCTGAATGCCTTGGCGTGGATCGAGCATGTGCTGAGGGGATTGAGTGACTCGGCTGAGAGAGGGAGGAAGTGTCATTTGTTCTAGCTGGTGGGTTAGTTCTACAGCTACGCTTGGGTGATCCTCAGTTCTGTGGTGGTGAGGCGCATGGACTGGGAAGGCTGTAGTTCACCTACTCTGTCTGGGTGGAGTTGGCGTAGTGGGGTCTGATGCCGTGATGACCTCCTTGACCACTGAGCTTAGGGCCGAGGGGAATGGCGCTGCAGGACAAACTCTAAAAGCTCTGTTTGCTTCTTAACCGTTTCACTCTGTTGCCGCGCTGTCCCCAAAGCCTGATGAACAATAGCTTAATTTGCATTCTGCATTGGTGGCATTGAGGATATGCTTCTAGCAGGACTGAGTAGCTCTCTCTCCTCTTCATGCCAGGCACTATTTCTTATACACTTTTTACAGGAAAACGGAAACAAACATCAATGTTAACTAACATAAACACAATTGAGACTAACTCCATAATTACTTAAATAAACAGTGCTAAACATGTCCTGAAAACTAAAGAATGCCGTAGAAGCTGCACATACAACAGAGATAAAGGCTGTGATTTACTGCAAACTTAATAATAAATTGCTAATATTAACTTATCTATATAATATAATTATAACTTACTTGTGGTCACTGGCAGTCAGTGTAATGCTTATCAGTTCAATTTTCTAAACACAAACGGACATTTGGAAAAACAGAAAAATGGTTTCAAATATCCAATTTTTCATTTTTTTCAAATAAAAAAATTGAATCTTTAACCTGTTTTTCAAATTTCCTGTTTTTATTCAGAGGATCAGAAATTTAGAAAATTACAAAATTGCGTCTGGGCTCCAATTATTCAAGACTGCAATGATATTCTCTCCCTCGTTCCGCCTAGCTACGCCCCGCCCCCCACTCGAGCACAGCAGCCAGACCTAAAGACAGAATGAGAATGGACGACGTGTTGGAAGTCGAATATTTGGAGGACTCGGTGTGCACAGGCCATTAGCATCTCAAACAGAGATTAAAAACTACAGTAATATGTGTTTTCCACAAGTCAACATAACATGTTAAATGTCACCATTTGCACCAGCGTTCAACAGTTCAGTCATAAATCAGAGAGAAGCCCATATTTGAAAGGGGGAGATACCAGTTTCTCCACTAGACTAGAATGTAATGCAACCACAAGACAGCCTTAATTTAAAAATCTCCACCCTTGACTGTGAACAGCAAGATCAGATCCATTTTGTTGAAGCTTAGAGAATAATTTATGGAATCAAGTCAGCGAAGCAGAAGTAGACAAGAAAGGTTAATGGAAACTGTAGAAGAGGATTTCATTCCCTCTCAGGGTGTGACCTTTACACTCAATATTATTCAGTTGTAATTATTAGGGAATATACAAAACTCTATGTAAAAGTAATCATACCTGTATGCATCCTTGATTATCACATGTAAATTCAGAAGTACTCACATGTTTTACTTCAGTAAAAGTAGTAACACTAGAAATACTCTGTTACGAGTAAAAATCCTGCATTCAAAATCTTACTTAAATAACATAGGTATTAGCATCAAAATATACTCAAAGTATCAAAAGTAAAGTACTCATTATGCAGAATAATATATATTATGCAGCTGGTAAAGTGGAGCTCATTATATGACTTTATATACTGCTGGGTAGTTTAATCTGTAATAATAATCATAATGTATTATCTGATCATATTTTGTTTTAATAATCACAATCTCTAAAGTAACTAAAGCTGACAGATAAATGTAGTGCAGTAAAAAGTACAATATAAGTAAGTAAGTAAGTAAGTAAGTAAGTAAATAAGTATAAAGTAGCATAAAATGGAATTACTCAACTAAAGTACAAGTACCTCCAAATTGTACTTAAGTACAGTATTTGAATACTTAGTTACTTTCTACCACTGTGATAATCTGCATTCAGATGTAGGGGGGTGTTGCAGTTGTGGGATGTGTCAGATGGTCACTGACACACACTACCACATCCATTCTCCTGCACGATCTGGAGTGTGTTCAGGACTGAGTAGAGCAGTGTGGAGGAGCCCATCTGCTCGCAGGGTCAATACCACTTTCTCCACACACACACACACACACACACACACACACACACACACACACACACACACACACACACACACACACACACACACACACACGCACAGTGTGTGCCAATTAGCTAAATGAGACAGATTTTTCTCAGTGTTGATTTGCATTTTTAATGGTGAGCACATGGTTTTTATACTCACTGGTCTGAAATAGAAAATGTTGCTTTTGAATTAAACATAAAAAAAACATTTATACACAATGGGCCACAGATCATGTCTAATTTTGCATTATGCTTTTATTTATGTTCCTCAGTGTAATACAGTATATACATACTATGGCTTGTATTTATTTTTTCTTCATATCAAATAAAGCAGCCATGACTGTTAGGATCTTTATGTGTAATAACTGCACAGTAACTTCAGTAGCAAGTGTAGCTTACTTTTAATCACTTTGTTGGTTGTATTCTAACGTTTTACACACTTTGTATACATGTACAATTAAAAAAAAGATCCCTGTGGAAAAAATGTCATTCTATTTCTTGCGCTGCTTTCCATTTAGTATTTAAACATCAGCGTCTACGACACTGGTTTAGGTGTGTCCTCCAGTGACACTGCTTTAACTGTAACTATCAGTGGAAGTGACAGGCTGCTCTCCTATGGAGCTAAATCAGGGCCAAATGTTTTGTTAATTTGAAAAAAATATATATAGTTGAAAAACTAAAGCTTGAAATTGAAAATGTAAGTTTTGGTCTAAAACTTGAAAAATAAAACCATGTATTTAAACTAAAAATAAGTGTACCATTTTTTCTTTCAGTTTGAATACAATTTTGATAACTTCTGGAATTATTTTGAATAAATTATTAATTTTCACTTTTATATTTGTTTTCAGTTCCACATCTCATGTTTTCAGATTCAGAACTTATTTTTTTACGGCTTCAAATCTTTTTTTTCAGTTTCAGACTTTTGGCCCCGATTTTGCGTAGGGGGCGTGGCTTCAACTCAGAGGGGCGTGGAATTATGAGTGACAGCCTAAGAAAGAAGACAGAAGACTCTCCTCAGTCATGTTGCCTTCAGGAAATTGTGTTACTGCGAGAACTATGACTGAATGCTTTCTATCCACCACATACATGTGATTTTTACTAAACAAACTGATGCCAGTGACAAAGTTAAGAGACGTGGTACCATTTACACTATAAGAGCAATACACTGTGCCAGATTGTGCAGTTCAGCGGGAAAAATGACTTCTCCCACTTCCACGTACGACTTTGAACGTATGCAACATTGTTAGCCTATTTTTACAAAAACGTCTGCTACGGAACCATAACGTGAGGTACAAGGTAATGGAGCCTTTTATACATTGTCGTGTTTCTTTAGAAATAAACAATGGACAAATAAAGTCTTTAAACGCTTTAGATGTAAAGTTATTCGCTGTCAAAGTGATGTCAAAATGAATGGCAGTCAATGGAATGCTAACGGGGGGCGAGTGCTTATTAGCATCAAAATGGCGCCATAGGAGGTTTGGGTTGTGAGGAGACGCTTACCCCCTTGGTATTCACTCGGCAGTCAGCATGGCATACGCTCCGCCAAGGCAACCCTGGCGCCAGCACACAGGTAAGACATGTCGAAAGATATTAGCATTTTTGAATAGATACTCTGGGACATTATCCCCGCAGTGGCATTTTTTTTGTCATTAACACATAAAGGGAAAATAGGTGGACAGTTGGACAAAGCTGGAAATGAAGCATCGCTAGCACTAAAGTTAGCATTAACTAATGTTAGCTTCACAATAGCTCATAATTTTTACACTAATTTCAGTGTCCAGCTCAAGTGTTTTTACTTTAACGTGTAGTGTCTTTGTTAACCTCTGTTTGTCAGAATGACCATAACTCGACAGTGGCTGCGATGCTTCATTTCCAACTTTGTCCAGTTGTCCACCTATTTTCCCTTTATGTGTTAATGACAAAAAAATGCCACTGCGGGGATAATGTCCCAAAGTATCTATTCAAAAATGCTAATATCTTTCACATGTCTTACCTGTGCGCTGGCGCCAGGGTTGCCTTGGCGGAGCGGACGCCATGCTGACTGCTGAGTGAATACTGTGGCGCATACATTCAAAGTCGTACGTGGAAGTGGGAGAAGTCATTGTTCCTGCTGAACTGCACAATCTGGCACAGTTTATTGCTCTTATAGTGTAATTGGTACCACGTGTTGTCCAAAACATTTTTTTATCACTGGCATCAGTTTGTTTAGTAAAAATCACATGTATATGGTAGATAGAAAACATTCAGTCATAGTTCTCGCAGTAACACAATTTCCTAAAGGCAACATGACTGAGGAGAGTCTTCTGCCTTCTTTATTAGGCTGTCACTCATAATTCCACGCCCCTCTGAGTTGAAGCCATGCCCCCTACGCAAAATCAGGGCCAAAAGTCTGAAACTGAAAAAAACTGATCTGAAAAAAGATTTGAAGCCGTAAAAAAAATAACTTTTGAATCTGAAAACATAAGATGTGGAACTGAAAACAAATATAAAAGTGAAAAATGAAAATTAATAATTTATTCAAAATAATTCCAGAATATAATCTAAATTTTATTCAAACTGAAAGAAAAAATGGTACACTTATATTTAGTTTGAATACTTTTAGACCAAAACTTAAATTTTCAATTCCAAGCTTTAGTTTTTCAACTATATATATTTTTTTCAAATTAACGAAACATTTGGCCCTGATTTAGCTCCATACTCTCCCAATCTGACCAGCTCAGCTGAGTTCACTCTGTAGTTTTCAGAAAAGAGTTAACTTTTTCCTCTCTGCATTAACAGCAAAAGTACACATGTGACAGCATGTGACATTGTCACTTTCAAGATAAGCAGCAGTCTTCAACACAACCCTTTGCAAGACATGAAAAACAAAAGAAGAATCTATCTAACCCTACAGTCACATTAGCTACAAAATAGAGCGACATGCACTCGCTTGTGGGCGCTCCTGGGCGTGCCTAGCCTACTCCTGGTTGCTTGGCAACAGTAAACAGAAATTCTCCGGCGCTACCTTCAACCACGTCTTACAAGTCATGTCAGAGGTACTGTCAAGTCACAAGAACAATGTTTTTGGATTTAAAAGTATTTATTTCTCGATAAAAGTAACAAAGTATATGAGATAAAATGCCAAACATATCATATATTTACATAAATACGATGTCCTGAAGCATTTTCCGCCATCTTGAATTTTTTTCTTCGACTCGAGCCACTGACAAACGTCACGCTCAAGGGAGTAAGCCTCTCATCAGAACTCGAACCTCCTATGGCGCCATTTTGATGCTACCAAACGCTCACCCGCCGTTAGCATTCCATTGACTGCCATTCATTTTGACGTACTTCGACAGCGAATAACTTTACATCTGAAGCATTTAAAGACTTTATTTGTCCATTGTTTATTTCTAAAGAAACACGACAATGTATAAAAGGCTCAATTACCTTGTATCGCACGTTATGGCTCCGTAGCAGACGTTTTTGTAAAAATAGGGTAACGATTGTGTCATAACCACGCGACTTACTGTCGCATAGTAGAGGAATTACCGTATAGTACAGGAGAAGCTCACAGGCAGTTTCAACTTACATTAGCTGTTTAAGTTTAATTACTAATGTTAACTATAATTAGCAATAATTAGCCTGTGCCTATGTTATCTCCTTAAATATACCTACACTCTCCATCTCTGCAAGATTGGGAATGATTGAGATTTCTCTTGGCACAGCTACCAGAAGACTTACAACTTTCAGACAGGTTACTCACGTCACATTTACGTCGTCTCTCTCAGTTGGAGGCTGCGCAGTAACGCTCAGCGCTCACCGGAAAAAAAAGTGCTTCTAATATCCTTCGCTGGTCTCTGTCCAGAGCAACGGGATCTGTTTGTCCAGTTTATATACTGTCTATGGTCACTCTGCCCTCACGCTGCCTTCACTCTGATTGGCAGTCGCTTTGTCGCATTGCTCATAAAATAGACTTCTTGTCTATTTTGGCCCCGCCTTGCTCGTGGCAGTGGCAAGCTTGTCGCTTGTCGCTGGCAAACGGCCACCCCCATTGAAAATGAATGGTAGCCTGTTGCTTTGTCTCTGTCTCTTGTAGCTAATGTGACTGTAGGGTAAGGCAGCGAAGAAAACAGACATATTGTATAATGCATATTGCTTTTTGCATATTAAAGGCATACCATGTAACTTTTCCCTCTTCGGTCTCCCTACAGGTTATCTCATTGGAACTACAGCTCGCGCGTCCCGCCACAAAGTTGCAAAAATATTGATACTGAAAAAATCTGCAAAACATTCACTGTCAACATGTCATTTGTTTTCCTGTAGGAAATGTTGTAATATACACAAATGGAAACTAATAATAATATTTTATAATAATGCATTTTTTTTTTTTTTTACAGGCGCCTTTCAAAGCATTCAAGGACACCATAGGCACATACAGGCACATTTTTAACAATACAGATTAAAAACAAGCAGCAATCAAGACATCATACAACCAAACAAAACAGTAACAGGAACAATAATAAGTTAGGATTCAAGATTACTTTTATTGTCATTCAGCAAAACACAGAAATGTAAAGCGTGGCTCCTTTTAAAAACACAGATAGTGGCCGGGTTAGCTCAGTTGGTAGAGCAGGCGCACATATGTAGAGGTTTACTCCTCGACGCAGCGACGCAACTCCAACCTGCAGCCCTTGCCCCAAAAAATAGTCTTTAAAGCTCCCATGCTCATTATGCTCATTTTCAGGTTCATAATTGTATTTTAAGGTTGTAGCAGAATAAGTTTACATTACAATTTTCAAAAAACATCATATTTTTGTTGTACTGCACAGCTCTCTCTTACTGCTGCAGATCCTCTTTTCACTCTGTGTTCGGGTATCTGTTTCAGCTACAGAGTGAGATATCTTTCTTCTGTACTATCTTTGTTTGTAGTCGCACATGCACAGTAGCTAGGTAAGGATCATGTTAGCTAGCTGTTTCCATAGACAGTAAAAGAAAGGCTGTTTCTCCAACTTCGGTCAGTTACAAGGCAGGATTAGCCGGGAGACTTATTCTAAACAAGGGCGCACATGTAAGTAGTTCTTTTGTAGATTATGGTGAACTTGTGTGTGTTGTAGCAGTGCTTTGCCATTGAGAACGAGGTAGCGCTAGCTTGCTAACGGTTGCGATTAGCCAGCTCGTTTCGGCTAGTGACGTAGAAAGCCGTGCAGATTTTGAACAGCTCGCCCGGAGACTGAAGGCAGGACACATTCAGAAACCCGTATCTCACTCAAAACAGCATGGATGTTTTTTTTTCAAAGTTTGTATGCATGTGGCACCAGAGACCAGAGACACAAAATAACACCCCAAATCCCAGAAAAAGTCATTTTTTCCATAATATGGGCACTTAAAAAACAGGTCCATACGACCATTTGTCCATACGACGGTGATGTTTTGCAAATTTTTTTTGAGTACTTGATTTATAGATTTTCAATTTACAAAACAAGAAACGACGGGTATTCACTGACCTAGCTACATATCCAAAGAAAGAAAGCCGTTCCCTTGATCATTTAACTTAACACACATACAAAAAATATTGGTTAAATTAAAGATGACATGGCACGGAAACTAGCTTTAAAAAGGCCAAAAAAACTAGTTAATTGCGGGTCTGCGGAGCTCCTACCCCGGCTAGCTGACGAGCTAGCAGCAGCTAGCTTTGGACTGCTCTCTAGCTGCTGCCCATCGCGTCGAAATATCCACCGGTCAAATCTTAACATAGGCTACACAGCGAATATAATCACAGATAAGAAGATGGCTAGATGTTATTTATGTGTGGTAACTACTGATCATATACACTCTGTGATTTACTGCATGGATTAACGTGTGATAGATAATTAATGACTGCACTTCCCAGAGTTGGGATGTGTTCAGGCATCCATTAGGAAGTTGCATTGGCACACCCAGTGAACAACGGTATGTGGGTAGCCACGACCATGTCCTCCAAAAATATGGGCTACGTGTTATATAAATCTTTACTTAAGTAAAGAATAGATGTTAATACAAAATACAAAATAAACCCTAGATTGATGCTTTTATTATTTATTATCTTTGCCATTATGAGGTACCTCCTCCCGCCGTTAGTGTAGCATCTCGTACCTGTAACCCAGCCAGCTACAAAGAACTGGTAAGCATCCAGACTTTTAAAAGCTTTGAGATCAGCACCAGTATATGGGGATACCCCATTTACCACATAGTGGTACAGATCGTGTGGACTGAAGTCGGGCAGACTCGGTGATTTAACGAGGTCCGTGAAAACGGAGGGAGGAAGAATTAAGGGTCGGTATCCAATCCTGCTATCTCCAACTTCTCCAAATACTGCTCTTTGTGAGCACCTACCAGATGCCCTACCTCGACCGATAACGGCACGACAACTTGTTGTTCAATAGAAGAAGCCATATGAAGCCATAAATACAGTTTATTTAGTGTTATGTATTTCAAACTGATTGAAACTATGAAACTTTCCGCTTGTCTACTACTGTTTAGCCTGTGCTTCCGCCGTCCGTCATAGCATCGTCACGTGGTCGTGGTCACGTGTTTGCAAACACACAGTTCCTGTACATCACTTTACACTGCTCAGAATGGGAATATTATGAAACATTATACCACATATATCCTTATACCATACATCAATAGACCAGTTGACAGTACATCGATGTGCAAAGGAGAATTACATCATGTGAGGGATACACTTTCAACAAATTCTATAAAGGGGGCCCAGGTTTTAGCGTATCTGTCCCGTAAATTATTCCGATTATATCTCAACTTCTCTAATGGGATCACATAGAGTATCTCTTTGACCCAGTGTCTAAACGAGGGAGGTTTCACAGACTTCCAGTGTAAAAGAATTTGTCTCCGGGGTTGAAGTGTAATAAATGCTACAGCGTTTGACTGGAGGACCATAAATTGTTCTCCTGATGGGAATACCCCGAAAATAGCAACTGTTGGATCGGGATTCACTGTTTTGTCACAAATGAAGGCGACCGCTTCAAAGACCCTAACCCAGAAGTTGATAAGCGAATCACAAGACCAGAACATGTGACCTAATTTAGCTGGACTGTGGCCACACCTCGGGCACACAGGCTTGGTGCCAGGATATATTTTGGCAAGTTTCTCAGGTGAATAATGCAATCAATGCACAATTTTAAATTGAATAAGGCCATGTCTTATGCATAAAGAGGTGGTGTGTATGCGTTTTAAACTACATTGCCATGTCTCGTCAGACAGTGTAACACCCAAGTCCTCTTCCCATGCCAGTCTGGCATTATCCCACTAAATGATCAGTGCTATTTTGTAGATTTTAGACACCCTTCTTTTCATCGTAGGGTCCAGGTCCACTATGATATCAGTTGCATTTTTCGGTGGTAAGGAGGGAAATGGGAAGTGTTTCTTAGTAACACTGCGTACCTGCCAATATCTGAAAAAAAATATTTTTGGGAAGGTTGTGATCTTTTTGTAGTTTATCAAATGAAGCAAATGTGCCCTCGACAAAGAGGTCACCAAAAAATACCAAACCATTCTTATGCCATACTTGGAAGGCAGTGTCAATCTGGGATGGAGGAAACAAATGATTGTTTGCTAGTGGGAGCAAAGAAATTGCCCGACTGAAATTAAAATGTTTCCTGAATTGGAAAAATGTTTCCTGAATGTTTCCTGAGTGTTTTTGACAACTGAGTTCAAACCTTGAAGACTTACGCTGACAGGTAAGGGGCCACTCAAGATAGATATGGGTGAGAGTGGATAATTGGAATTAAGTTCCATAGAGGCCCATGTTGGCCCTTCTTTGTTTTCGTAGGTAGAAATCCAGTGATTCAGTTTGGAGATGTTAGCTGACCAGTAATAAAACTAAAATTCTCAGTCCTCCTGCTTCCTTAGGCATCTCCAGGTAAGCTCTATTAATTCGTGGGGTGGAGTTGTTCCAAATAAAGGAAGTAATATCACTATTCAACTTTTTGAACCAGGACTTGGTTAATATGATGGGGATCATCTGAAATAGATATAAGAATCGAGGCAAGATTGTCATCTTTACCGTGTTTTCTCGGCCTGCCAGTGTAACAGGAAGTGCAGACCATCTTTGGAAATCCTGTTTGGTGCTCTCTAGCAACAGTTTGAAATTGCAGTCGTATAGGTCTTTGTATTGTCGTGTAACCCTGATGCCCAGATAAGTGAAGGACTTTGAATTTAAAGGGAAGATTGCTATAATTGATGGAAATTACTTGTTGATTAATAGGGAAAAGTGAACTTTTAGAGAGGTTTAATCTGTAGCCAGATAGTTTACCAAATAGTTGTAATATGTCTATAAGCTTAGGGATTGATTCTGTTGGATTGGATATATAGAGTAGGAGGTTGTCCGCATACAGCAAAACTTTACGTATTAACTGGTTCCAAACATACCAGGGATATCCTGTTGCATTCTTAGCGCCACGGCAAGAGGTTCAATGGCTATGTCAAATAGAAATGGCGGGAGGCAGCACCCCTGTCGAGTTCCTCTTTGCAGCCAGAACGGGTTGGACCTGATCAGGTTAGTGCGTACTGAAGCTGTTGGCGAGGTATACAATAATTTAATCCAAGAAGTGAACAAAGTACCAAACCCAAACCCATCCAATACCATGAACAGATAGTTCCACTCGATGCGGTCGAAGGCCTTCTCCGCATCAAAGGAGAGCAGAACCTCCGGCTGATGGGCCGAGTGAGTAGAGTAGATTATATTATATATATATATATATATATTATTATATAAAACGACTGCCTCCCTGGTATAAAACCTGTTTGATTGGGATCGATGATGTTAGGTATCACCGCTTCCAAGCGACGTGCCAGCACCTTAGTGAGGATTTTGTAATCACAGCATAAGAGGCTAATAGGGCAGTAGGATCCACAATCCAAGGGATCTTTGTCTTTTTTCAATAGGACTGATATTGTTGCCTGAGTCATGGTTGTGGGTAGTTTCCCTGTCGTGATTTCCTTGAACAGAGAGTTCAGAATAGGTACCAATTTGTATGAGAATAACCTATAGAACTCCGGGTCCGGGTGCTCTCCCACTCTGCATAGAACTTATTGCCTGTGATATTTGTTATAGGGGCATCGAGGGAGGCTTGGTCTTCTGTTCTAATTTTTGGTAATTCCAGGCCATCTAGAAAGGTTTGGATTTCGGCTGCACTCACGGAGGTTTGCGATGTGTAAAGTTCCTCGTAGTATGCCTTAAATTGGTCATTTATGATCTGGGGATGTGTGGAGGTAGAGTCTGATGAAACACGGATTTCAGGAATTGCACTACGTGCTACTGCCTGTCTAAGTTGATGACACAGTAATTTTCCTGCCTTTTCGCCGTGTTCATAATATGATTGCTTTGATCTAAGTAGCAACTGTTCTGTCTGTTTTAAGGAAAGGTTATTATATTCTGTTTGCAACAATAGCCGTTCTTTATAGAGATCAGGAGTGAAATCATGAGCTAATTTGTCATCAATGGCTGATATCTGCTGGGTTAGGTCTATAAGACGCTTGGTTCGTGGAAATAATCTGTCCACTGAGGTAGGCTTTGAGTGACTCTCATATAGTAGTGTATGACATTCCAGGGGTGCTGTTGATCTCTAGGTAAACGTCAATTTGGTAAGAAATTGGTTTATGAAATGTCCTATTTGTTAGTAAAAGTGGGTCAAGTTGCCATGAGAGCTGAGGCATGGGATTGTTTGGAAATGACATGTCTAATTGGACAGGACTGTGGTCAGAGATCACTATGGCGTGATACTGGCAGTTGGTTACCAAAGAAATGGTCCTGTGATCAATCAAATAAAAATCAATTCTCGAGTAAGAAAGATGAACTGGCGAGAAAAATTAAAACTGTCTGGTAGTGGGATTGGAGTGTCTCCAGGGATCAAATAATTTGTAGGATTGCATAATCGACAAAAGTAGCGCACTCGATTTGGAAACAGATTTACTTTGTCTGTGGCTAGAGTTGTCTAGCGTTGGCTGTAGCATACAGTTGAAATCTCCCCCTAATATTAGCAAATGTGAGTTAAGATCAGGGAGTTTACCAATGAGGCTAGAGAAGAACTGAGGCCATAGAGGTTAACCAGTGCAACTAAATTGCCATATAACTTCCCTGTCACAATGACGAACCGTCCATTATTATCTGGTATTACACTGCCTGACACGAATGGAACACCTTTCCTTATTAGTATTGCTGCCCCCCTAGACCTATCTCCATAGTTGGAGTGGAATATCTGATCAATCCAGCCTTTCTTTAGTTTGGAGTGCTCAGTAGCCCGGAGGTGGGTCTCTTGAAGAAACATAATATCTGAACCCAGTGATTTTAGGTGTGTGAAAACCCTGCTACGTTTAATAGGATGTTTTATCCCTTTAATATTCCAACTCATGAATCTGATTGAACCTAAGGCTGTGGTATTAGCCATTGTCTTGATGTATTGTTAACATATATCGTTCCCTAGCCAGTTGTGTAATTTTAGGTGAGACACAGGATCCTACCATGACAGAAAAAATTGAGCGGAGTGTACAAACAAGCTTGATTTGTTTCCCAAAGCACAAAACACATAAACAAAAGCAAAATGACCTTGGTTCCACTTGCTGACCTGTTCTGAACTCCCAGGTCATACTAACCTTACCTACCATAAGGCTAAACCCTAACATGGATACAGTTGGGTAACACCTAACTATACATCAAGATCCACAGAACATGGCTCATGAAACAATTATGGCACATAAGCAGCATTTGAGAAAGGAGAAATGAATAACAAAAAAACCCTGACTCAATAAAAAAGAGGGAAAGAAAAATAAATAAAGCAAATGATTCAAAGTAGAAGCATATGCATATATGTATATGCATATGCACATATACATATATGCACAGACTCATTCTTATGTGTATAGTTATGTTGCATCAATGAGTGAAATTAGGAGGTGGCACTGTCAGTAGTAAAGGTTATACACAATTTTGATGAGAGCAGAAAGAAACCCTTGAGCATACATGTCTCCTGGCCTCCTCACACACATATACACCCACATGTGCATATGCACACCTCTAACAACAGAGGACTGATAGAAACTAAAGATTGTAGCAATACTACAGTAAAAAAATGAACCGTGACAGCCACTGCAACAATAAAGCTAAAAACAAGAGAGCTCAGGAAACTTTTCTAACGATGGATAGGTGTAAGCGTCCTCTCAGAGAAGAGCTATGAGCTGACTGAGGATATTACTTACTCAGATATGTAGTATAACAACAATCCATAAGGGGAGATCAGCAGTTACTTATTAGACGCAGTCTCACGTGCAGGAAAGTTCTTGCTGATGTAAGTCTGGGCTTCCTCCGGCGTCATGAAGATCCGCTCCTGGTTGTTATGTGTAATGCGAAGACGGGCTGGGTAGAGGATCCCAAAACGGACCCCCTTCAGTCCCCGAAGTTGTTGTCTCACCCCGTTGTATCCTGCTCGGGCTCTGGCCACAAGCACCGTGTAGTTTGGGTAGACTGAAATGGTCATCCCGTCCAGTTTGATCTGTTGTTTTTCCCTGGCACGGTGAAGGATGTTGGCACAGTCCTGGAAGTAGTGCATGCGGGCCACAATTACGCGTGGTCGGTTGCCTTGCCTGGGCGCCGGCAGCAGCGAGCGATGAGATCTATTCAACACCGGCGCCTCCGTTAGGCTGAACGCCCTCTGAAGTAGGGTTGAGATAGCGCCTGTGGAGCTGTCGCGGCTCTCCGGTACTCCCACGATCCTGATATTATTTCTCCTAGAACGCGACTCTAAGTCCTCACATTTGTCCTGTAATGATTCCGACTGAGCCTTGAGACGCTCCACTTCACGTTGCAGAGTAACGATATCATCCGTATACGACGACAGACACCTCTCCATCTCGCCAGTGGTACTTTTCAGTGTGGCTAGCTCTGTAGTAACCGAGTTTTGATAAGATTGCAATTCAGACCGTACAACATTAATGTCGGCTCTGAATTCTCCTTTTCCAGCATGCTTCTAATCTCCGACTTGATTATATGACCAATATCATCACGAAGCGACGTGAGCAACTCTTGCCTGAAAGCTTGAGTAGTTAGCGCCACGGTCTCATCAGCTGGGTTTGGTTTATCACCATGGTCCGGGGATGAGCCGAGACCACTGGGCCTCGTGGACGATAAAGTTGCATTGCGGGTTTTAGTAGACTTGCCAGCCATTGTTTTTTCGTAGGCTGACATGCAGGAGTATGATAAACCGTAAAAAGTGGAATAAAGAAGTAAGTTTTGTCGAAAGGTGCCTTCTTTACAGAATTTAAAGTAAAAGTTCTGCGGAGCCTGGTCGGATGCATCTACTCCATAGCTTGCTCGCTAGCGCCACCCTGTTTTGCACATTTGCATAGTAAAGCATAGGGGTGGAACGGTACATGTATTCGTATTGAACCGAAACGGTATGGGCGTCTCGGTTCGGTACATGAATTTACACGGAGAATACACGGTATAAAAATAAATAAAACTTGCGTGCAAATTAATTCATGTAATGCGGAACTAATGTAATAAGATGAGGACTGTGTGTCGGCGTTGTCAACAGTTGTTGAGTATGTAAGTGGAAATACATCTAACATGCTAACGCATATCCGACGCCATCACCCAGCTGTACCAATCACTGGAACGAGACAAAAGAAAACTGTCCAACTTCTCCTCCCTACAGTGCTTAACCAGCCTTTAAATACAAATACAAATAGGGCTTCAAATATTTGCTGCATGTGCTCGAACCTCGTTACAACATGCCATCCCGTCCACATATTTGTTGTGTTGTTATTATTGTTTATATATGTAATTTGCACTTTCATAATTAAGAGATGCTGTATTTGCAGTTTTATAGCTGATTGTCTTATTATGTTTACAAGTTACAGATGGAGTCTGGAGATGATGTGGGGTACTCTTTGTTTACTGTTTACTTATCTTACTTTAAAAAACTAAAGGCTCTTGCAGCTAGCTCAGGGGATAGACTGTATGACACTAGGTGGTACAGCCTGAGAGAAAATTTGCCTTCTGCATTTTTGTTGCTTTTCCCTCCATTGTATTGAACCGAACCGTGATGTCTGAACCGAGGTATGAACCGAACCGTGACTTCTGTGTACCGTTCCACCCCTAGTAAAGCACAGTTTAGTGGTGTTTAGTTGAGTTTAGTAGTATGACAACAGTTGGGTAAAAGCTGTTTTTAATTCTTGTCGTGCTGCAATGCGGTATCTTCTGCCTGAAGGCAGTTAATACAGTTAATACAATAACCAGATATAAAATCATCAGCAGTGCAAAACTCAAACTAAAGCATGATTTATTTCTTTTGGTTCTGTTTAGATAACTCAGAGTAGTAGGTTAAGGTTGAGAAAAATCATGGTCTCATCTTAATAATAAAAAGTCAACACAGATGAGACAGGACATGTTAATTTTTTCAATATTTAAGAAGAAGAAGAAGAAGAAGCACTTTATTAATAGCCTAGTCCTACCAGACTCTGTCTGGCCACTCTCCATTGACAAGTGTTAACTTCCTTGAAGCTGGGTACTCTCTTGAAGTTTAAAACTATTGGATCTGCCCAGAGCCACTCTGGATCTGCCATAACCAATCGCTAACGTTTGGTCGTGACATCGGATTAGCATCGCTAGCGTTCGCCTTAGCCAACTTCTTCACCACTAACGGAGTGACCTGGAAAATCAAACTTTTCCCGAACCCCGTGGGGAGGAGGGCCACAACATCATGGCCACCAACAAAACTCAGCAAAGACTGTTCTTGCTCGGGCTTTAACTTCTGGATATTCGGCAGCGTTGCCACAACGGACCGAATGGCTTCGCTCGCATCTTTCTCCGCCGCCATTATGGAACTACAACTCAAACTAGCGTACAACCTCAACATCTCAGCCACTCCCTCTGTTCGCTGATTGGACAGGTAAAGATTGGCCAGAGAAAACCTGCGAATATACCGCAAACCCAGACGATGTACTAAAGGAAAATGAAAATTGAGCGGAAGTACGTAGGAGGCCGGAGCCAGGCTACTTTAATAATCCTTCAATGGGGAAATTCAATTTTTACACCCTGTATACCGTTGTTGTTGTTGTTACATTACACACATAAGCCCGAAATACACACACATGCACACACAGGACCACAGACATGCATTAATGGAGATGTGTCAGAGCAAAGGGGCTGCCGCATAGTCGACTGAAAGCACAACTTTTTCTAGTGTTTTATTGTAGTAGTTTAAACCTGACCAGACATGGGATACAGCATTATAGTATCAGAGCCCTGCATGTTGTACAACCACCTGACCTCCTCCTTCCAACTTTGGTGCGGTTCCTGGGCTGACAGTAAACTGAATCCAACCAGTAAAGCTTAGATCCAGCCCAAAAAATCAAGCCCGACCCTACTCGAGCCCGTGCACGTTGTGTCCAAGCCCGGCCCGGCCCGACACATTAACTGTAATTATGAGCCCGAGCCCGATTTAAACCCGACAATTTTTTAATATGTGGGCCGTTATAACTGACGTTCTCAACTAGAATTCCGAGTTGTTTGAACTGCAGAAATCTGTTTAGAAGGGGTATGCTTGGAGAAGTAACAAAAGAGGACATTGAAGGCTGACTATCATCTTTTCTGCCATGGTAAGCCTGCTTCATGTGTCTGTTCATCATCGAAGTCCCCGTTTTTTTGCTGTCTTAGGCGAGCAGCGTGCCGCACTTAATGCACTCGACAAAGCCAACATATGTTGTCACTGCCCACGACTTGTGGAAAAGGGTTCCATACCTCTAACTTTCCTCCAAACTTGCTCAAAGTAAATTTTCCTGTTTTTATTTTTTTCTTTACATCTTCAAGCTCCATGTTGCACTTAAGCTACACAATACAGCACAGCAGGCCCGGTGTGATGCGTGCAAGTGGAGGAGACGCTGCGCATGATTATGGCATAGCTTTCTCCCCACCCAATTAGGCTAATAAAGTAATGATTAAAAAAACACAAATGCTTGATCAAGGGCCTGGCCCGGCCCAGCCAGATGATAGTGGCGGGAAATATTGCCTACGGGTCGGGTAGGGTCAAGTTCGGGCTCGGGCCCGGGCAGAGAATCTAAACTCTACCAACCAGTAATTGTGTTTTCTCCTAAATGCATTTGACAAGACAATTTAAAAATATATAAATCACATTTTTTAGCTTGCTAGCCCTAAATGATTAGCATGTGCATTCTCACATTCGCAAGTTCTGAGAATCTGCTGGAGAAAATACTGAAAGCACATTTCGCAGGAATTTGTTTTGTTCTTAAAAATCTGTACATCTGTTAATTTTAAATTTGCTTATTAGTGTAACCTTCCACAGCCTTCCACCTCTTAGCAAAATGAGCAATAAACCAGAGTGAGTGTGAGTGGAGAGTCTTCTGAGTGGGGTCACTGGGGCTGTAAATTTCTCTCCCAGTGTGACAGAGCCTGCAGCCTCCTGTGGCCTGGCCCAGCGTGGCTCTGCAGTGTGGATGGTTGTAAGGTGACGGAATGTATACCCGCCCCCTACCCTTACTCAGCGCTACAACCCTCCACCTCCCCTCCATACACACACACACACACACACACACACACACACACACACACACACACACACACATATTTTGAAACCCCAGCAGATGGCCAGGAGACAAAGGGTGTGTGAGGGGGGTGAGAGGCCCCCACCCCCCCAACACTCCCTTCCCACCTTGTCCAACAAGAAGCAGGCAGTCTGTTGCCGTAGCGTTACAGCTGGAACCCACTGAATGTTATTTTTCTACCCCCCCCAACCCTAACGCAGACACACACTTGCTTGCCACGTGCCTCTCAATTAAGACAAAACGACAGTGCTTACTTGGTCCCTTGTTCATGCAGATGTGGCAATTTAGCCTCTATTCGTCACTTATAGCGAAATGAGCTCCTTTAATGCGGAGTCATTAGCCTAAATGATTCCTGGTGTCCTTTATCAGGCGAGAGCTCCCATTTGGGGACCCACGGCAGGTAATTCTCCTTTTGACAGTGCAATTGAACTGGCCAGTGCTGAAGGGCTATTTGGCAAAGAGCCATTTAGTGTAAGTGCTCTCAAGGCCGGCGAATGACACTTGTAGAGACAATGTCACCCCCACTGACACCATCAGTTGATTGTGTATTGAACAGAAATGGAGGAGCCATGTCTAGCCAGACCCTCCTCCGCAGCGCTGTGAAGGTCTGGCAATGCAAGACTAGTTGTTTGATGATGTTTTTCTCACAGCTCAATGAGCTTAGAACCTGCTGCCATTCTATTTCATAAATGTAGTACCTTTGATGTTGGTTTTATTGTTTGATGTTGCTGTTTTTGGTATTATTACAGGTAACTGACAGCTCATATTTTCAGCTCCTACATTATAGTTGAATGTTACTGTTCATGTTTAAAATTTGAGTTCAGCCATTTTGTCTGGTAGTTAAAGACATTAAGGGCCCTATCTTGCACGCAGCGCAACTGACTTTGTACACCGACGCATGTATCATTCCTATTCTGCACCTGACGCACAGCGGACTTTTCCTTCCACAGACGCACGTCGGTAAATTAGGGAATGAACTTGTGCTCCTGGGGGCGGTTCAGCGAAAAGAGGAGGCGTGTTCAGGCGCAAACGTTCCCTGGTGCCATTTTGCAGTTTCAGAAAACAATTCCGCCACAGACCAGGAAAAACCTAGTCTAAAGTCAGTGGCACGTTATTCAGATGCTATTTTGGGGGCGCATGCTTGGCCATAATGTAGTGTGTGCACAACGCGCATACACTTTGCT
Organism: Sander vitreus; assembly: GCF_031162955.1. Lineage (NCBI taxonomy): Eukaryota > Metazoa > Chordata > Actinopteri > Perciformes > Percidae > Sander > Sander vitreus. The sequence goes on along the minus strand of NC_135858.1, from coordinate 32,228,265 downwards.
TCTCTCATCTACACGGACGCAACAGTTCCCATTTTTGCAAACCATACATAATTACAAGGAAAAATATTACTTAAAATGCGCTTCATGTGTTTGGATAGGTCAGGAGGCACTTTACAGTACAGTCCTCAAAAAGTCAATGCTTCTTTGTGGCTTATTGTGTTTTACACAACATTTCCATGAATCATGGATGTGTTGATGACATAAATTCAAGGACTTAAGGAGACGTGATGTTGAACTACGGCGGGATTGGACAGTTGAGGGCTGTAATGCGCGATGTGCTCTTGGTGGAGCGGGTGGACAGAGATGGAGTGGAGGGAGGAGGAAGGGGCACAACAGGAGCACGTGGTGCGTTTGGAGGCCCATGCTCCATGGCTAAACAAAACCTCTCCACACTTGAGGAGATGCGCCTGAGAGGCCAACATCGCCACCCGTTCAAGATGGGCATTTATACTTTGCCGCATCCCGGACAGCTCCCGCTCCAGCCCTGACAAGAACGTCGGTCTCCTTGGCTGTGAACCACTCCTGGCGTGCGCCTGGCAAATCCGCCATCATAATAGCAATCCGCCATGGAACAAGCGTGCCTGCTTTTATAGGGAATGTGAGATGACGCTCTGATTGGTTTATTGCACGTTACGCCCAAACCACACCTATGAGCAATGTTACAGACCAACCCGGCGTAATAGTCATTTATCCCGCCGGTATAATAGCAACAGCGCCTGAGATCCACCCACAAAGCTACTTGCGTTTCGCGTTTGATACTTGCGTTTCAGATCGTTAAAATAGGGCCCTAGATGTATGAAGTCACTGACTATACCAGAATTAAACAAGGCAGATTAAGTTGTCACACTTTACCTTATTATCATAAAATAACTCCTGAAATACATTGAGCACCAAACAGTGTAAAATGAACTAAGGAGGGATTCTTCCTGTAGTTTTAAATTTTTGTAAATGTGCCTTTATGCTGTTTTCCCCAGAGTGACATAAGATGATCGATATCATTCTCATATGAATACAGAGTTGGAGCCAGAATGTTGTTAGCTTAGCTTAGCATAAAGACTGGAAGCAGGGAGAAACAGCTAGCATGTCTTTCTAACCCCCCTCTAAAGCTCACTACTGAACACATCTTGTTTGTTTAAGTCACACACAAACAGATGTGTAAAAATGACAATTTTTGATTTTATGTGGTGTTATTTTAATTACAAACAACAGTATATTCATCCACCCAACATTTCTGTGATGACAAAACCCAAGGAAGCTGTACTTGCGCCTGGTTGTTGCACTTTAAATGTGTTGGTAGGCCTTTTTCTTTTTACTTTGGACAGAATCAGGATAGCTTATACCCCCTGCTTCCAGTCTTTATGCTAAGCTAGGCTAACTACGCCTTGACTGCGGTTCCTTAAAAGTATTAATCTGAAAGATTTGCATTTAAATAAATGTCTGTTTAGTCCCTATCTATTGTAGATTGAGGTAACATAATAGTGATTGAGTCTACGGCCCACTGATGAAAGCCCTTGCATTTGCAGTATTATGACCTGGGTGGCCCATTGGCGGGAAAAATCAAACGTGGCGCACGGTTAGTGATAGTTTTCTATCACCCAGCTAGCGTTGCAGTTAACGGTTACTATATATATATATATATATATATATATATATATATATATATATATATATATATATATATATAACGAGTGATGACTACAGACAATGAAACACTAAAAACAAGTGAAACTGAGATCCAAAAACACTATTACAGTTTATCACCTTAGGTGCCGCCACAGATAATGAAAAGGAAATCTTTGAGATTGTATCTTTAACATACAGACATGAGAGTGGTATTAATCTGCTCATCTCACTCTCATAAGCAAACAGAGTATTTCCTAAAATGTTAAACTATTATTAGTTTTTATAATTTAGAAAATTTGTAGTAAATAATAATGCACCTGTTGTTTCACTATCTATCTCATAACTTCATCTGCCATCAGGCATGTCACCATCCTCTCTATTCACCATATTTTGCCTTCATCGCTGTGGTTTTTCCATTTTGGACAGCATCTGCAGCTCTGGCCCGGCTGGTCCCTCGAGACTCTGACATCCAGCGGAGAAGAGGCCAGTGACTTGTGTGATTGATGACCCCCAGAATGGAAAGGAGAGAGATGGACAGATTCCTTTTATCAGGATTGAGGTCTGACTAGATTAAAATGCAGTTGTACAACGCCTCCTCCCCCCTTTTTTGGCATCCCTGTTGGCCTCCTCAGCCTCCCCACTCTATCCCAGTCAGTCACCTCACCTGACGGCTGGCAGTTTTTTCCTCATCTTCCCCACTGACCTCTCATCCCACCTCCCCACTCAAGGTGACATGGTGCGGACGTGGCCGATTGTGCGAGACTTTAACCAGTCACTTCCAAATTGACTTGAGGTGTTTTGTTATTTGGTTCTGCAGAGAAGTGTACGAGACAAATCTCAGTGGAACGTTTCTAACACCATTTGCACAAAGCTGGTTGGTAAAAAAAAAAAAGAGTATGAAATATGTTGGACCATAAATCACAAGTCACTGTCCGCAGTTAACCACAATCAACCCTTGAAAAAACATGCAGAGTGAAGAGGGGGAATTCTCCTTTCCTCACTCACTAAGTACTGATTAAAAGAAAAGAGACAATCACTCTCATTCACTGGCGTGCAGCTGCCTTATTGTCAGATGGCAGAGTGGGAGATTTTTGTGGAGGTGCTGAAAAGATGCCTCAGTGAAAAGGACCTGCGTTTGTTTTTCAGATGGCTCTCTAATGGCTGGATGTGATTAACACAAATTATCTCACTTATAACTCAACAGGCTCAGATAGTCTGCATTCTCAACAACACTGTTTAACATGTATTTAATCAGACTCAGCAGTCAGTATCACATACACAAGGACAGCAATGACCAGATTTCTGTAGCAGAAATCCTCTATTTCTGGCTGTGTATCTCCTTTTTACGACTTTAAGGGGATCATTCTTAAAATAAATATATAAAATGATGGAGTCAGTTTTGTGTTTTTCATATCCATGTCCAGTTTGTGCATACATTTACATACAATACAATTTCTAAGACCTCATGGTGCACAAAATGACACAATTCTAAGCAAAGTTGCTTATAAAAGGCGAACCTGGAGTTATTTTATATTATTCAGATTGTTATGTATTGTCACATTATTACATATCTCAATAAAAGACCAATACCAACAATGTGTTTGTTCATGTCTCAATACTTTCTGACTACTCTACCAAGTCTGTTACATGGTTTTTAAAAGACCTCCAGGTTAGCCAAACTCATTTGTATAAAAAAAACAAAAAAAAACAAAGGTGCACAAAAATAAAATGACATCATCACACACAAAAAAACATCCATCACCAACGTCCCCCCTCTTTTTTCCAGGGAATAAAATAGCAAAGTAACTGCATTCTGCGATTAGCAATTAGTATAATGTTATCATAACACACATTTGGTGCCCTAGTGAGTATTTGTGGCAGGTGGACGGTGTGTGGGATTGAGTCAAAATAAACTACAGGGTGTGTTTGTGGTGATGAAGGAACATGCCAGCCAGTGCAACAGTGTGGCTCACTGATGAGTTTTTACGGCACGGAGGAAGAAGATATATCAGGCTGTGACACACAATACTTTTTGTTGACAGTAAGAAAAATAAATAATATTGCTCATACATTAAGACGAAGATTTAAAAACATAATACCATTATTGGTGAGTACCTGTGAGTTAGTTTTACAATAGACCAGGCTAGGGATCAATTCTCTTCTGGTCACTGTATGACGTACTAAATGAAAATCCCCCCCTTCTGTCTGTGAGAATATATTAAATTTTTATGATCCAGTCATACTGAAGTGTACCTTGCAGAGCCATCTGTGGGTGAGCTGTCCAGGTTGTGTTTAGGCTGCTGCCGTCTCTCTGGCCAAACAGAATTTGACCTAGTGACCCGGCAGGCACCACAGGGGTCAGCCTGTCACAGACACACCAGACCGGAAGTCACTGTGGGGGCCTTTTTATCCAGGGTTATATCGTTATATGGGGGGCTGAGGGCTATTCCAAGAGACATACAACTGTCAGGGACAGGGACAGTGGGAGTGACAAATAGACATGTTAAACCTGCAGGCTGATGTCACAGAAATGTAGAGCTAACTGAATACAAGTTTTATTTGAATAACATATCCCCCTAACGTATCTTCATTTGAATGTTTTGGGTATGCCTTATACATATCTGTAAAACAAGACCTGTGTCATGCGCGGTATATGGTATTACACAGGAGGTAATAATAATAATAATTGTTTTTGGTTGAACAAACTCTGTCATAATTAAAGCTTGAAACGTTTTTTTGAATGGGGGTATGTGTGGAGAGTCTCGCATTTGAAAATCAAATATAAATATTTTTTTCGTATATATATGTATTTTGAAATGTGGAAGGGCTTTGTGCACAATCATGATATGTGTGTGAATAGGTGAACTCCTAAGATTGCAAACAAACAATTTTATCTGTAATTTTTGTGAAATGGCAATAAGGGTGGGAGGCAGAGTGGGCAAGGGCATGTCTCCCTTTCTGTTTGTGTGTATTATTTGTATATTTATATGATTATGCCAACTTGCGAGGATGGTGTGAAAATGAATAAAAAGTTGGTCACAGAAAGCATAAATGAAATGAATAAATAGGACTTGGACATGGTAAGGTTAACTGTTACGAGGTCAGTACATACATTCAGAAAATATAAAATCTTAAACATGCTCTGTCAGACTAAAAATATTTAATTTCAACAAAATGAGAAATAAGTTCTCATGAAAAAGACATGAAATTCTCTCATAGATTTCTCTCTCTGAATTGTATCATTAATTAATTAATAAATGTAAAAAAAAAACAGTTACTATTATGAATGGTAAGAAGCTGAAGTTAAGGAGCTGGTTAGGTGAAAGGATTTGAACGGATTCAAAAGAATAAGTAAACAAGACTAAGAAATGATGTTCCATTTATTTGTTTCCCATATTTAGTACTTTTTTTTTTTTTTTATCATTTTCTGATACTACAGACACAGTTATTATTAAAAGTACTGAGATTCCATAAAATAAGTGACACGTTAAGGGACCTAAATGCAGGTACTTGTATGTAAATTATGGTGACTCTGACCTAAATGTGATGAAAATGCACACAACCTAATCCATAATCTGATTTACACACTGTTTCTGCAGGTTAATGTTTCTATAATAAGCAGGATATTTGATGATGATGATGAAGAAATATCAGAGGTGGTGGTGCTGTTAGTATGGAGTAAGGAGGTGTGTGTTTGGGGCAGCATAAATTGTGTTAGCTACTTCATTGAAAGACAATGGAGGACAAGATGTTGTGTGTAGTGTCACCCACGTGCTTCTGCACCACTATTGTCTGCTCTCCTTCCCGGCGAGAGGGGAGATGGAGGGGTGAAAGGAGGAGGAGGAGAATGTGGGAAGAGGTGGGTTAGTTGACTGCTCTGTGTGTATGTGCATGTGTGTGTGTGTGTGCAAGCGGGGAGAAGCACAGACGGCTCGTGGTAATTTGATGTGTGTCCCTGGGGATGTTTGATGGATTAATGCTAAGCAGCTCCCTCTTCCAAAGCACCACCTGATCTTTGGGGCTTGTGCCCCACATATAAAAGGCTGCAGTAGTGCTGAGCTCAGCTAGTCCAGCCGTCTCTCTCTCTCTCTCTGTTTCTGTCTTATTCTCCATCCTCCCTGTCCTCTGATTTCTCTCTCTGCTGCTTTCACTACATTCTCTTTCTCTTTCCCTCTGGCTTTAAACCTTTTTTTTCTTCAATTCTCCTGCTGTTTGGCCTGTTCAAGAAGGCCGCCTGGAAGCTCAGTACATTTCTGCTCTTTTCTTTTTTTTTTTAATCACCAGCCTGTTCACATTTTTCTATGAGGCTCTACCATCAGTTTTTTTTTTTATCACGGAAAGAAGATGCCACGTTCCTTTTTGGTGAAGCAGCCGAAGGTTCACGATTTCTCATCTTCTAACTACTACCATCAGCAGCAGCAGCACTGGGACGACTCTTACACTGTGACACATGCCATCACAGAGTCTGCGACCAACTTGGCGGTGCGTTTGAGTGAAAATGGTAAGTGTCTCTCTGAGTTGTGTTTTCAACTTTTTGTGTATTTCTGCTGCAGTAGCTATTGATTTCTTTATTTGGAGATGATCCATATGGTCTGTCGCACATTAACATCAACAACAACATAAACACCATTCATGCAATGGTGTTTATGTTGTTGTCTTTGCTACCTAATCGCTCTTGAAAATCCCAAAACAACCCACAGGCATCGCTCGCCCCCCTTCCGTATGCCTAAGGACTTTTGTTTTCCAACTCTGCGGATGCTAAATAGTATTCAGGTCACGCTGGCTCAATCTGCTTAATACTCAAACCAGATGACACAGCAGACTTTGGCTTTAATACTATTGTATATGAATGATGAGATATACGCGTACACGTGCATTAGGCACAACATCTGATGCAAGCCTTTGTCAGGTCCAACTAGAAAGAAGGAAAAAAATACTGGGGAGAAAGCAGATAGCCACATGGGACTGTGTTGTCCTTAGATGGTGCAGTTGCCCTTGAGTCTCTCCTCTCATCATCCACCCCCCCTCGTTCATCTCTCCATCTGATCCTGCAGGATGTTAGATAGCCACAGGGAGTAGGATTGCAGCAACACAATCCATATGTGGAGCAGGGAGAGGTGATGGAACAGGGTTTTTAGAAGATGGGTATTGACTGGAAAATAGAGAGTGCTGCAGGTAATTCAATAAAGTGCAACATGAGCAGTACATTGGCAGACAGTAGATTTTCATCCAAGGGATTTCTACAGAAGATGGATGTGAGAACAACCCTGCAATACAAACAATATGGTGTGGGTGTGTGTGTGTGTGTGTGTTTGCCTTTGAGAAACATCCAAAGAAATGTATGCTTTGAGTGGATTCAGCCACCCCTCCCACTACCCCCTTCACCAGCCTCACAGATCTTGTATTCAAGTTGAATCATTTGTCCCCCAGATTTAGGATGCCAGCTGTCTGCTTCCCTTTGTGTTCCAGTGTGTATGTGTGTGTGTGTGTGTGTGTGTGTGTGTGTGTGTGTTGGGGGGAGTGGGCTCAATATACCATTGACTGCTGTCAAGATCAGACCCCACTGCCCCAAAGCCCTCCCTTCTCTCTTTGCCAAATCGCAGCCCCCACCTGTCACTCAATCTCCCCCTTACCATACTCATGAACACTCTCAAAAACACCACAGATGGGGAATGATCTGATTAAAATGATTTAGTGATTGAGGGGATTTCACTGCTGAGACGCTCTGTTTTGATCACCCCCCCCCTCCTCTCACAGATTTAAATGTGCTACTGCTGCGAGGCAGCGACAGGTGGATCGATCAGGAGCCAAACTATTGCTCTACTGACAATGTCAGCACATTGTGTATAACTCGTATTCAGCCACAATGTGCCTTTCACCCCCCCCGCATGACAGCACTTGTTGGAGCCAGTAAAGGTAGGCTATTGATTGGGGCAGAACTGTGCACCACTCATTAATATTTCATTCCCAAAGCTTGCTGAACCTTGCACTTACAAATAGCTTCCTGTATAGCTTTCGTATTGATTAGACGTTTGGGTAAGAGGGCACTTTTCATCAGAGGTTATTGAGATTATGAAGATGTTCCATGTATTCCAATAAAAACATTTTTTTATCCTATTATTAATTGTCTTTTTACTTTCCCAGGCTACATCCACGATTACATCATCCCCTCAGTGTTGCAGAGCACAAAGGAGCCAGGTCATGAGCAGGACGGGCTCTCCTCAATGCCCCTGTACTCCCCAGGTGGCAGCGGCGGGGAAGAGTTCACCGACCACGACATGGAGCATCCGGACAGTCCCGTTTCTAGTGGCACAGTCGAGTCAGACAGTAGCAGCCCTGAGTTGGAGGCGTGCGGCATCAACACCTTCCTCATCTCTGACGGCCGCTCCCACCGTAGGCCAAACCAGAGGTGTCCGCGCAAGGGAAGCAGCCAATCGGACAGCAGTGAGGGTGTCGGCTCGGCAGACTGCAGCCCCACCAAAGAGAAATCCAAAGGGCGCCACATGTGCAGCGAGTGTGGCAAGTCTTACGCCACGTCTTCCAATCTGAGCAGACACAAACAGACGCACCGCAGTCTGGACAGCCAACAGGCAAGGAAGTGTCCCACCTGCCACAAGGTGTATGTGTCCATGCCAGCACTGGCCATGCACATGTTGACCCATGACCTGAAGCACGAGTGCACGGTGTGTGGCAAAGCCTTCAGTCGACCCTGGCTCCTGCAGGGTCACATGAGGTCCCACACCGGGGAGAAACCGTTCGCCTGTGCCCACTGTGGCAAAGCCTTCGCTGACCGCTCCAACCTGCGCGCCCACATGCAGACGCACTCGGCCTTCAAGCACTACTCCTGCAAACGCTGCCACAAAAGCTTTGCACTCAAGTCATACTTGAACAAGCACTACGAGTCAGCCTGCTTCAAAGGGCACCAACCAGAGGACGACAGCAGCTCTGAGGACTGATTGGGAAATATTTATCTTTTTCATTTCTATTTATATACTTTTTAATAGTTCCTACAACAAAGTGGGAAAAAGCTTGCCACTTCTCAGGCTTGTCACATGCATGCATCATAATCCTGCCTTTTGATATAAGCAATAACCTCACTTGAAATTATTCAGGAATTATGTATGAAATTCATAAAAATCTCAGTGTTGATCACAAATATACAATATTTATATTGTTTTTTATCAATTGAATTGCAATAATTTACATGCCAGTATTATTTTATATGATGCATTTTACCTCACACATATCTTATTTAAAAATGTATTTCTGTATTTATTAATTTATTTTAACTATTTATTTGCCCATTTTGAAGATAATTTATTTATTATTGGTTGATGTATTTGTGAATTTAACATGGATTTATTGGAAGCCATGTATTGGATTTGTTGAAAACAAACGCCAATATATATTCTGACAATATTTCTCTGTCTGATCAATTTGGTGATGACAATAAAACTGAAATAAATGAAAAAATAAATAATTACTAAAACTCCCTCCCTCATGCCTGAATACATGCAAAGATGAAACACACCTACATTTTAACACATTACATTTAAATATTCAACCAGTTAAGTCAGCCTTACTTCTAGAAGTTCTTTTTCTTTCTTTTTTTTATCTTCTTAAGACTACATGAAAAAGCAAGTAAACTTTTTATATACTTCATGTTTTTTTCAGCCTCCTTATAACTTTCAGGGTGTGTTGTTTTTAAATGTTTGAAGAGGTTAAAGGTGAAATATGTAACACTGACAGCTAGCGTTTAAAATAGTTACTGCAGTCCAAATTCAAAATACTGGAGAGAGTCGTCTTCCCCGTCCCCTCCTCCCCAGACTCGAAGTTCACGGAGGTTGCCAGGTGAGAGGGCAGCATCCAACAATGTTGCTAGAGCTATCGCCGTTGATCCCTTTAGTTTGTTTGTTGCTTCCATGGCTGTACTACAGCTGTAGCGCCCTAGGTTTGCGTTTTTACAGACCAACTGGCAACCCAGCCTGGCTGTCAAAATGGCAGTTGATACCAACACACAGCTTTTTCAGCTTAGCATGTTTCCTTAATATCTGATGGCATATTGTGGTCATTTTTTGATTTAATACAGTAAATTTATTACATATTGCACCTTTTTTTAATTTATTTTTTCTTTAATGTGCCATCTAGGCACCAAACATACAGCGTATCATAACATAACATGACAAGGGGAGGGTTTGTGCATTAAATAAAACGGCATTTAACATAAGCACATCATACATAAAGTTATAAAGATGCTGCTCGAAAATAGGGAAAAAACATTTTTGCAATCTATATGAAGTCAGGTCTTACACATAGCTAAGCCATTTTGACCAGTTCTCTTCAAGCAATCTCAGTTTGGTTATGTAGTTTGAATGTAATTCTCTCCATAACATATATATTATAAATTATATCAGTCCACTCATTTATTGTTGGTTTGTCTTTCTTGAGCCATTTTCTGGACAAAGCCTTTTTACACCCCACTAACAACACACTCAAAAGGTATTTGTCTCGCTTTGCATATTCAAGACCATCCAGATCACACAGGTACATGACTTTGAAATCTAGAAACATTTTCCTTTTATAAACAGCCTCCAGAACCCCAAGAGCCTCTCTCCAAAATGGAACCACACAAGGGGCAGCTCCAAAAAATATGAAAATGATTTGCTAAAGTATTCCCACAGGACTTCCAACAGGCAGTCTGATTTGAATAGTAGGTCTTTTGTGCCGGAGAACAAAAGAATCGAGTCGCGTTTTTCCAACTGAATTCCCTCCAGGAGAGGGAGCTTGTCACTGACCACTGCTGTCTGCAGGTCCTGTCCCATTCCTCTTGTGAGATTGTAAAGCCTCCCTCTGCTTCCCATCTTTCCTTAATTTCCAAAGTATGATCACCTTTAAGGTTTTGAAGAGCTGAGTATAGTTTGGATATTATCTTTTGGAGGGGGGCATTCTCGTAGGCTCTTTGAAAAATGTTAAGACTTTCATCGAGGCAACATTCCTTGGGAATTTCTTGCTCGTAAAATCCCTGATTTGAAAATATCTAAAGAGGTCCTGGTTCTGCAGTCCAAATTTTTCTTTCAGGTCCTGGAAACTTAGAACTTTACCCTGATCTAAGAGTGTGCAATATGCTGTAAGTCCATTTTCTGTCCAAGTTTTGAACCTTGTGTCATAGTTATTTGGTACAAAATCTGGATCATATGCAAACCATTTAAACCTTCAATTTCTCTCCTCAATTGATACTTTTTAAGTATTTCACTCCATGCTGTCAAAGAGCCAATTATACATGGGTTGTTGGGGTCCAAGAGGTGATTAGTTAATGAAGGATCTCCAATCAAACTCTTAACCAGTATTCCCTCTCCCAGAGCCATTTCTATTTCTTTCCATTTCGATCTGTAATTTCGAATACACCATCACCACCATGGCCGAATTTGAGCTGCTCTATAATAATTTCTCAAACAGGGGAGGGCTAGTCCCCCTTTCTCTTTTGGTAGTTGTGAGTTTTATATTTTATTCTTGGTCTCTTCCCTGTCCATATAAATCTGGAAAGAATTTTATCCCACTCTCTAAAATACGATTCTGGTTTCTCTATTGGTATCGAGTGAAATAAATTTAAGAGTCTTGGTAGAATGTTCATTTTAACCGAATCTATACGAGAACTGATATTGAGATAAGGGATCAAGTTCCATATCTGTTATGAGTTCTTTTTTGAGAGAGCCATAGTTCATTTCTTCTAGTTTTGATATGTCTAAAGGTAGGATAATTCCTAGATATTTTATAGAATTTTTGTCCCAGTCTAGATGGTACCTGGAGCGAAGACATTGAGGGGGATCAAAATGGAAACTAAGAACCTGAGTTTTTTTCTTATTTAATTTATATCCTGAGTATGACCCATATTCATCTAAAACAGACATCAATGCTGGCAGAGATTCCGTTGGGTTTGAAAGACTAACAAGCACGTCATCTGCGAACAGGGCCAGTTTTTGTTCACCTGCTGCCATATTGATACCCGTGATCTTGTTGTTTTGTCTAGTCCATTGTGCCAGTGGCTCAATAAAGATTGCAAATAGAATTGGACTTAGGGGGCAGCCCTGTCTTGTTGATCTCTGTAGAAAAAATGAGTGTGAGTTCTCCGTTAATTTTTAGCTTAGCTGATGGTTTATCGTAAAGGGCTTTTAATGTAAATGTAATTGGACAGTAGTTATATAGCGCTTTTCTAGTCTTAACTACTACTCAAAGCGCTTTTACATATTACAGGAACCATTCACCATTCACACACTGTGGCCGAGGCTGCCGTACAAGGTGCCACCTGCTCATCAGATAAACATTCACACACATTTACAATCCAATGGCGCAGCATCGGGGGCAACTCGGGGTTCAGTGTCTTGGAGGACACTTTGACATGGGACTGCAGGGATCTTTTGGATCTTCCCCCACTCATGCCTCGCCCTTTGGAGTTTTCACGCTAAAGTTTTCGAGTTTGGGGGTGTTTTTGATAACGTCTGAAACGGAGAAAATGACTATGCGTCTATCTCGTGCATGGCTCTGGCCAGAAGTGTTCACATATTGCACCTTTAATTACTCGTGTTGCTGCTGTGTGCCACTTTCTTGTCACAAAAAGTGCACCTTGCTGTATTTTTTAACTACAGGTGAAAAGTAGCACCACACCATGTTACCTTTCTGCTATTCTCTGCCGTTCTTTTCTCCACTGTTTTTTTTTCTCCGCCTTTTTCTCCACACTTCTTTCTCCGCTGTTGTTTCTTAGCCATTCTCTCGCTTGTGTTTGATGTGGAAGTGGGCGGGAGTGCCATGGATGCACAGTGCACACTAGATTCTGTCACATAGGTTTCTACAGTCATGTAGATGGCGGTTTTGGCACAAACATTATACAAAAGCGTTTGGATGTGATACAGCGACCCACGTTTTGTGTAATGTAATTTTTATTAACGATATTTAAAAACACTGAACAACATATCAAAAGTGTTAGTGTTCTCCTTATCCTGAAATACACTTTATATAGGAGTGTAAGTTGAAGTATATATGGGATTTATTGTATTTTTTTACCATGGTATCGAATTTGGTTTTGAGAAATATGGAGTTTCACTGGTATTGGTATCAATTAAAAAAATTCTGGTATTCAATTCAATTTTATTTATAGTGTCAAATCATAACATAAGTTATCTTGGGACACTTTACACCCAATGAACCCAGTATACAACACTGATGATGTGTCTGAGTTGCACCAGAGGTGTACAGTTTGGATGACAACCATGAAGAGTATGGAGACTGCTAGAGAGACAGCTGGCAACTGGGAAGACAGTAACCGGGGCAGCAAGGGCCAGCAACCCAGACTGCAGCTTCCGTGAGGATGTACCCATAAACAAGCTACGAAAACCCCTAATGAACCATACCCCCAGGGGTGCCCAAGAGGGGGAAAGAATGAGCACCCCAACAGGACGGACACACAGGCAACGACCAATGCTAATGGGGAAACGACAACGAGTGCCATTTACGTATGTGGCAAAGTCTGCAAGAACTGGCATGGCCTGAAGATCCACCAGGCCAAAATGAAATGCTTGACGGGGAAGCAGGTGGTGCAACGCACAGGTCCAGTACCTGGTGAGACGCAGGAGGAGCCCGGGCCAGAGTCACCCCACAGCAACCAGAACCCTATTCTTTACAAGATCAAGAACCTCATACTGCACTATTACAATTCTTTCAGTTTGAGTCACCTCTGGAGCGGAAACATCTGCATTTCATCGGTTTGAGAAGGGCATTATCACTGGATGCATTTCCGTGGTATTGTTTGCCTTGGCGATGAATATGCTGATGAAGTCAGCAGATGTGGATAGCAGAGGCCCACTCACGAAGTCAGGCGTATGGCAGCCCCCCATCAGAGCATTTATGGATTATCTGATGGTTGCCATAACATCGGTTCCGAGGTGCAGATGGATCCTCCGAGGCCATCTCATCAATTGGGACTTCAAGCCAGCCAAGTCCAAGTCCCTGGTGGTGAAGAAAGGGAAGGTTACAGACCAGTTCCGCTTCTCACTAAGAGACATCCAGATACTATCTGTTGGAGAAAAGCCAGTCAAGAGTCTGGGCAAGATCTACAACTGCACCCTGAAGGACACTGCAGCACTCCAGACAACCACCAACCAGTTGCGAACGTGGCTGACGGCTGTGGACAAGTCAGGACTGCCAGGTAAATATAAAGCCTGGATCTACCAGCACGACATCCTGCCCTGACTGCTCTGGCCACTGCTGGTCTATGACGTGCCAATTACCATCGTTGAATGCAAGAGGAAAGTCAGCTGTTCCCTGCGGAAGTGGCTAGGCCTACCACGAAGCCTCAGTGACATAGCCTTGTACGGGAGGAAGAACAAGCTGAAACTGCCCTTCAGCAGTCCTATGGAAGAGTTTATGGTAACCCGAGCAAGAGAGGTGCTACTGTACAGAGACTCCAGTGACGTCAAGGTCTCCTTGGCAGGCATAGAGGTCAGAACCGGTAGGAATTGGAAGGCCCAAGAGGCAGTAGACCAGGCTGAGTCACGGCTGCGACACAGTGAGTTGGTGGGGGCAGTGGCCTCTGGACGGGCAGTACTTGGGAGCATTCCAAGACCTCGCTTCAACAAGGCCCAGGAAATATAAAGGCAGCAGCTAATCCAAGATGAGGTCCGAGCTGGGTTGGAAGAAGCCCACTGCAGTAGGACAGTAGGGATGCGGCAGCAGGGGGCATGGACCCGATGGGAGCAGGTGGCAGACCAGAAGATATCGTGGACAGAATTGTGAAAGTCTGAGCCACACTGGATCAAATTCTTGGTTCAGTCTGTCTATGACATCCTCCCCAGTCCATCCAACCTCTTCTGCTGGGGCCTGGCAGACACACCACTGTGCCCACTCTGCCAGAGCGGAGGTTCATTGGAGCACATCTTGAGCTGTTGCCCTCTTGGGTGCCCTCTGGGAGATGGGCGCTACCGTTGGCGCCACGACCAAGTGCTGAGGGTCATTGCAGAGATCATCAGCACTGGGATTGCACAATTGCCTTTGTTAACGCCGGGGAGAAGCCCAGTGCAATCACATCGAGGTTGGGTGCAGAGGATTCATTGGCCAGTCACTTATCAGGGCACTCAAGATGCTTGGAGTGAAGGGACTGCACATTAGGAATGCCGTCAAGAACATCACGGCCGCCGCCAAAAAGGCGTCAAGATGGCTGTGGATCAAGCGGGGCGATCCATGGATCATACAAGCTACTCAGACACAAGCCAGGGCCTGATGTGTATCACCTCCACCTCCCCCACCTCAACAGGGTCCTGGGCCCCCCCACCAATGCCCTCCTTAAAAGGTCCCCCCCCTCCACCTCCACCCCCCTCCCACCTCAGTGATGACTTTCTCCATCCACGAGAGGGACGTCAACAGACTCTTTAGGAGTCAGAACCCCAGGAAAGCTGCTGGACCGGATGCTGTCTCCCCATCAAGCTTGAAGCACTGCGCTGATCAGCTGTCTCCAGTGTTCAGACATTTTCAACACCTCACTTTGAGAAATGTCACGTGCCAGCCTGTTTCAATACCTCAACCATTATCCTTGTCCCCAAGAAGCCAAGGACCACAGGACTTAACGACTACAGACCCGTCGCCCTGACCTCTGTGGTTATGAAGTCCTTTGAGTGCCTTGTGCTTTCACACCTCAAAGCCATCACTGACCCCCTCCTGGACCCCCTGCAGTTTGCCTACAGAACCAATAGGTCTGTAGACAATGCAGTCAATTTGGCCCTCCACTACATCCTCCGGCACCTGGACTCCGCAGGAACCTACGCCAGGATCCTGTTTGTGGACTTCAGCTCTGCCTTTAACACCATCATCCCGGCTCTGCTCCAGGAGAAACTCCCCCATCTTGGTGTGCCTGACTCCACCTGCAGGTGGATCACTGACTTCCTGTCTGACAGGAAGCAGCATGTGAAGCTGGGGAAACACGTGTCCGACTCACAGACCATCAGCACCGTATCGCCCCAGAATACCATACCTACTGTGAAGCATGGGGGTGGAAACATCATGCTTTGGGGCTGTTTTTCTGCAAAGGGACCAGGACGACTGATCCGTGTAAAGGAAAGAATGAATGGGGCCATGTATCGTGAGATTTTGAGTGAAAACCTCCTTCCATCAGCAAGGGCATTGAAGATGAAACGTGGCTGGGTCTTTTAGCATGACAATGATCCCAAACACACCGCCCGGGCAACGAAGAAGTGGCTTCGTAAGACACATTTCAAGGTCCTGGAGTGGCCTAGCCAGTCTCCAGATCTCAACCCCATAGAAAATCTTTGGAGGGAGTTGAAAGTCTGTGTTGCCCAGCGACAGCCCCAAAACATCACTGCTCTAGAGGAGATTTGCATGGAGGAATGGGCCAAAATACCAGCAACAGTGTGTGAAAACCTTGTGAAGACTTACAGAAAACGTTTTCTCATTTTGTCTCTCATAGTTGAAGTGTACCTATGGTGAAATTACAGGCCTCTCTCATATTTTTAAGTGGGAGAACTTGCACAATTGGTGGCTGACTAAATACTTTTTTGCCCCACTGTATATGACCGGTTGCTGACAAGCATTTAAAAGTCTATTTTTTAACATAGACTGTATAGAAAGAGTTTCTTAAGAAAAGCATTTCTTTAAACCAATCACAATCGTCTTGGGCGGCGCTAAGCTCCGAATGCAGTGACGGTGGCTCTGCAAAATAGTCTCGGGAAGGAACTTGTTTGGTGCAACATTTTCACTCTGTAAAGGAAAACGCCACATACAATATTAAATGAAGTTAACTGTTGACACAATACAGTAATGTGAGCTATTTAAATTACCTGGATACATGGTTAAACGCCATTTGCTCTTACTAGTGTGTCACCGTGTGTACTTCGTACACAGCAATCGCACCAATCGGTCCCAAAACGTCCCAGTTAGAGAGTAAATGCCATAAACATATTCTTTACAAATCTTTACAATCATTCCCTGAAAGAACCAAGCAGGCCTGCCTTGTTGCTCAATCCAAATTTTCTGGCAAACAGACATTTTTTCAAAGGCTGCCACCCTAGTCATCTCACAACCCCACTCTTGACACTATTGACGGCACCCCTTAATTCTTCCATCCTCTTAAAATAATCTGCCTGGCTATCATTAAACTTGTCTGGACCCAGCTTCTTATGCACTTATCCATCCCGCCTAAGATTGACCCATAATCTAATAATCTTGGGCTGAATGGAACCTGGGTCTCTGCAGTCAGACATAGGTTATCATGTATCCCAGTTCAAAATTCCTGGACCTTATCACAGGACCAGATAGCCCTCTGTCTTACATTTCCAGCAATTTGGTGTGTCTTTTAGACCAATTCTAAACATAATGAGGCACACCCTTGCGTGACATAGTTTTA
The DNA here is from genome assembly GCF_031162955.1 of Sander vitreus. Lineage (NCBI taxonomy): Eukaryota > Metazoa > Chordata > Actinopteri > Perciformes > Percidae > Sander > Sander vitreus. The sequence goes on along the minus strand of NC_135858.1, from coordinate 32,211,236 downwards.
ATATTCCTACAGGTTCTGTCCCACACCTCATCATCCACTGTAATATTCAGATCCCTTTCCCATGTCTTTTGGAGGGATGTCCAGGCTCCATCCCCTAGGTTCTGCATAAGCATAGATTAATACCCAGATGTCTCATGACCTTTTCCATATTTCAACATCTTATCTAAACATTCTGGTGCCTTCGGGGCTTAAGAACTGGATCAAAAAAATTTCACCAACAGACGGCAAAGTTGAAAATATCTAAAAAATTGGGACCTAGGGATTCCAAATTGCTGTACCACATCCTCAAAGGATTTCAATATGCCACCGAAATACAGATCCCCCAGTGTGACAATTCCCTTTTCCAACCAGTCCCTCCAAAAAAAAGGAGATCTACCAATACATAACTTTGGATTTCGCCAAATACTTGATGAAGTATTTAAATATGGATCCAATTCAAACAGCCGGGCCACTTTAGTACACACAACTTTTAAGTGACAGATAATCGGATGTGTTTTTGCCTTACCATACAGTACAAACTTGGCTTGGCGATAATGGGGCAAGAACAGATTGCTCTCAGGAGGAAGTGACCAGTGGGCCAGATGCCTTTAGATTACTGTAAAACATGTACTGTTCTCTCTTAACAGCCTCGTTCAGCCTCTTGAGATCAACGCAAATGCGAGCTTTACCTGTACTCTTCTTCAGGACTGGCACCATGGGTGCACACCAGTCCGTAGGTTGTGTCACTCGCTCGATGATGCCATTTCTCTCCATCCTCTGAAGCTCCTCTTTTACCTTCTCCAGCATCGGGAGGGGTACACGCCTGCAGTATAGACAGCATATGGTTGAGCATTATCTTTAAGCTGTATTCGTACAGGTTCAGTCTTTAATGTCCCATGCTCCCCATAAGCTTGTGCATGCCCATGGCTGCTCTCGGTTTCGTCCACTCTCCTCACCAGCTTCATTTCAACAGAAAGTGGCCTGCTGAGTAGGTTGTTTACTGTACGTCCACGAATGACATATGCTTGGAGTGGGTAGTTCTTTCCTTTATGTGTCACAGTGCTCTGGATTTGTCCAATGCACTTCAGCTCCCCCTCTGGGCTAGCCAGTGGCATATCGGCAGGCTGTTTTCCGACTCGTTTCTCATGGCGTATATGAGGCTGCTCACCTGGACGGCGCCATCTTCCTTGTCGAGCTTGGTGGCGGTCCTAAACCTCACAAAACGCTGCTTGCAATCTGGCCACTCTCCCGGTTTATCAAAGGAGAAGCTTGTCGGGGGATTACATTTGACCATAGCTCCGTCCGTTCACTTCTGACACTATGTAAAATGAGAATATCGGAGGCTTAATACTCTTTTAGCCGGAGCTATCTTTTTATTGAGCACATGCAGTAGTCCGAACTATACTCACACAACCCTTGCAATAACCCGCGAGACTATGGCGAGATCTCGCTCATTCATTGTGTTACCGCAAAACCCATAGTAATGAACAGGCACATAACACATCATTATATGACACACTTCTTTGGGTTAGCTGTCAGGCCTGCCTGCCTGAGGGACTCTAGTACTTGTTGTACCCTTGGCAAGTGGCTCTCCCAATCCTGGCTCTGAATGATCACATTGTATAAATACGCAGACGCGTAAGCTTTGTGGGGTTTTAATACCTGATCGATGAGACGCTGGAAGGTGGCAGGGGCTCCACATTATCCAAATGGCATCGCTTCGTAGTGCCACAACCCTCCAGAGGTGGCGAACGCGGTCTTCTCCTTCGATGTCTCGGTCAACGGCACTTGCCAATATCCTTTAGTGAGATCTAGAGTGGTGAAAAAAAAGCATTTCCCAGGCCTTCAATAAGCTCATGTAACGGGCGTGCATTGTCTTTAACAGTTTCATATTAGGCTGGATGCACTTCCATTAACCCTTGTATGTTCTGCGTTGTGTTCTATGTTGTGCTGAGTGAAGGAAGGACCCAGGCCACAACCAGCTGCTGGTTGCTCTTTTAATGAAGGCAGAACGGTGGATTTGTCTGTACAAATCAACAGAAAAACACATAAGGCTCTGTAACATGCAGTCTCCTCCACACAGCACACAGGTCTCAAGCTCCTCCTCTCAGCTAGTCTGGCGCGCACTGCACATACATATATGACTGATAAAACTTTTAGTATTAACAGCAAAAATACTTTTAAATGAAAATGTAAAAATGAATTAAATAAATGATAGAATGCTCAATGTATTTGACAACATGAATTTCTTTTACATGCTTAATACATCCAGTGTAAACACATGTAAACACTATGCCAGATGAAATATAATGAACATTAGGGACATATCTGTACAAATCAACAGAAAAACACATAAGGCTCTGTAACATGCAGTCTCCTCCATACAACACACAGGTCTCAAGCTCCTGTTAGCAGATAAACATACAGAAAACCCTGTAGACTAGCACGTGGAAACATGTCTACTTTAAAGCTTGCTAAAAGTCTGTTTACAAGTTTTATATTCAATTGACACAATAACCGCATGTTCACAACCTAAAAACTAACATTTATACATGCATAAAACAAGGTTTGCATCGTCCAAAAACCGAAATAAATGTTTAAAAATGACGAGCAAAGTAATACATTACCTCCTCTCAGCTAGTCTGGCGCGGACTGAGAGAAGCACCTGAATGAAGGCACAAGGCCTGCGACCTCTTAAAGTGACAGTACAGGTATTAACACCTTGGTCTAAATACAACATTCAGGCATAAATATAGGCAATAAAACACATCTTAAACATATAAAAAATAATATTCATCAGGATTTGGTGACATTTCAACTGTAAAAGTCCATCCATCCATCCATCTTCATCCGCTTATCCGGGGTCGGGTCGCGGGGGTAGCAGCTCCAGCAGGGGACCCCAAACTTCCCTTTCCCAGGCCACATTAACCAGCTCCGACTGGGGGATCCCGAGGCGTTCCCAGGCCAGGTTAGAGATATGATCCCTCCACCTAGTCCTGGGTCTCCCCTGAGGCCTCCTCCCAGCTGGACGTGCCTGGAACACCTCCCTAGGGAGGCGCCCAGGGGGCATCCTTACCAGATGCCCGAACCACCTCAACTGGCTCCTTTCGACGCAAAGGAGCAGCGGCTCTACTCCGAGCTCCTCACGGATAACTGAGCTTCTCACCCTATCTCTAAGGGAGACGCCAGCTACCCTCCTGAGGAAACCCATTTCGGCCGCTTGTACCCTGGATCTTGTTCTTTCGGTCATGACCCAGCCTTCATGACCATAGGTGAGGGTAGGAACAAAAACTGACCGGTAGATTGAGAGCTTTGCCTTCTGGCTCAGCTCTCTTTTCGTCACAACGGTAAAAGTAAAGATATAATTTCAACCCGGTTACACTCATCAACTCTTGGCATGGGGTAAGCATCAAATTCCGAGACTTCATTTACTTTTCTGAAATCATTACAGAAGCGCACTGTTTTATCTGCCTTACTGACCAGAACAATGGGGCTGGACCACGCACTTCCTTACCTCCTCATCGATTATTTTCTTGTGGGTCTATGGCCTTTGGTGTATTACCTTGCCAGGCTGTGTACGGATCTCAGGCTCCAGGCAGGACTGAAAACACATCTCTGTTTCCCTCCACCAGCTCTTTGGCCTGCTGCAGTTGGTGGGGAGCGAGATCAGGGCCGAACTGTACTTCGTCTTGAGGCAATCCTGTGGACACTTTGCGGGGTAAGTGAGCAAACACTTCTCGGTCATTCCACTTTTTCAACAAATTGACATGGTGAATCTGCTCACCTTTTCTTTTTCCTGGTTGCCGGACCTTGTTTGTTGACCTCTCCCACTCGTTCAATCACCGCAAATGAGCCTTGCCAAGTGGCCAGAAATTTGCATTCCATTGTGGGGACGAGGATTAGTACCCGGTATTGAATTCTCGAGGCTGCGTTGTAGGTGACACTCTGCTCTCTTTGGGCTTTTTCCATATGCTCCCTTACCATAGGAAGCACTGCTGCCATCCGGTCCCGCATGGCTCTCACATGTTCAATCACTGTCCTGTGAGGGCAGGGTTGTTCCTCCCAGGTCTCCTTAGCAATATCTAGGAGACCCCTAGGTCTGTGGGAGTAAAGCAGTTTGAACAGGGAAAACCCTGTAGAAGATTGAGGGACTTCTCTTATGGCAAACAACAGATAAGGGATCAATTGGTTTCAGTTCCGTCCGTCCTGATCAATGGCCTTCCTAAGCATGGACTTCAGAGTTTTATTGAATCTCTCCACCAAGCCATCTGTCTGCGGGCAGTACACTGAGGTCCTCACCTGCTTTAACTTCAACAGTGTACACAGGTCCTGCATGACTCTCGACATGAATGGGCTTCCCTTGTCGGTCAGGATTTCCTTCGGCAGGCCCACCCTGCTACTGAAGAGTAGCTCTTTTGCGATCTGCCATGCATTGGCCTTCCATAGAGGAATGGTTTCAGGATATCGTGTGGCATAATCTAAAGACCAGAATATACTGATGTCCACAGGCACTCTTAGGAAGAGGCCCCACAATGTCCATTCCGATTCTCTCAAAGGGGCTCTCAATGATGGGTAGTAGTAGTAGAGGGTTTCTATAACTCTGCTTCGGAGCATGTACCTGACACTCTGGACAACTATGGCAGTAGTTCTCTATATCCTTATATACCCCAGGCCAGAAAAATCTCTCCAAAACTCTCTTTAGTTTTCTCTACTCCAGGTGAGCCCCAAACAAATGTGTGTGTGCCAAATGTAACACAGTGGAGCGATGGAGTTGTGGTACTAGCAGCTGTTCTATCACCTTTTCCCTACGTTTGTTAACCTGATACAACAGCCCCCCCTTCACAGCAATATGGGGATAGGAAGGTGCTACTCTTGACCCTACCAAAGTTCCCTCTACACTCTGTACATTTCTTACAGCATTTAAAAGAGTGGGATCTTGTAACTGTGCAGTTCCGTACTGACCTTTAAGTGGTGGTACGTCGTGGGGCCTCTCCTCTGCCTCCTCTGGCGAGATAGGGAGTGGCTCCAGGTCGTCTGATTCTCCAGCTCCCGAGGGGTCATCACTGGTGTCCCCTGCCAAGGCTTGGATTTCAGCATATGGATACCAGCTCAGGATCTCACTCTTTAACTTATCATAGTCATTGTTAATGCTACCTTCTACATCCTGGAAAGTTTGAAGTGCATCACCTGATAGAAATGGAGCTAGCAGCCCTACCCACTGTGGTTTTGGCCACGCTTCTCGAGTGGCCGTTACTTCAAACGCCTGTAGGTAGGCTTCAACATCATCATTTGTTCCTAGTTCAGGAATGAAATCACCCACCTTGGGTTTGTATTTGGCTGCTTGCACGAGTTCCCGTTCCTTTAATTGGTTTGCCTTGACTTGTTCCTTCAACAACTGAGCATTGGTTTCCTGAGCTGCCGTCTGCGTTTCCACCAACACTTTAAGCAGTTGCTCCATCTTGTAGAGTGCGGTCCCACTTTCAAAATCCAAAAGACGTTCAAAAAGTCAAAAAGAAAAATTCAATCCTTACCCCCTTTGCCTCGGGGTGCCTGCATTCTCCACCATATGTAGTGTCGGGAGGGGCTTTCTCCAAAACACATGGAGTTCTGAGGCTGTGTGGGGGAAAAATCAGCACAAGCACGTGTGTGATCACAGAAGATTGGTCTTTTATTTTCTACAATCCACTGTTCAAGTAACTCAAAAAAAGGTCAGAAAAACATTCAACCCAAACTTTTTCAGCTCCGTCTTAGCCAGGATTGTCTTCCACTAAAATCGTCCATATAAATTCAAAACTCAAAAGTCCAAAGTCCAAAGTACAAAGTCCAGCTTTACAGTCCACAACCTTAACTTTCTTTTGAGCAGAGCTTCCAAGGCTTCCTCCGCGTGTTCCTTTGTTCTCCACACCAAACCACACACTCCTCTCTTCGGTCTCCCTCTGCCTTGATGATTAATCCCAAATACCTGCACTCCTCCCGCTGCATTGTGGGAGATGTAGTGGCTACGAAGGCGGCCATTTTGGGACTTCCATGACCTCCTTCTATGGGAATGTATCGTCCGTCCACGACATGTCCCCTCGGGATGCCACAACATGTTCCACCAAAACAAGTTCCGTCGCGAGGCTATTTTGCAGAGGCACTCTTATTGCGTCCAGTGCTCAGCGCCACCCAAGATGATGTGTGTGTTTGGTTTCAAGAAATGCCGATAAACCAGAGCATGTTTTTCTCTCATCCAGGAATGATGTATGGACTAGCCAGACCCTCCTCCGCAGCGCTGTGGGGGAATGTCTGGCAATGCGAGACTAAAGCAACATCAACTGGACAACCTTGTCTGACTGCCTACTCAAGACACACAGTGTAGCTGTATGAGACCACTGGGAAAAAATAAAGAGAGGTGTAAGACAGTTTCCCTGACCACCGATGAATGGGCCAATCATTGGCCACAGGGGCTTATGTGACAGTGACTGTACCTCAGACTCATGCAGTAGCCTACACTATATGTATGGGTTGAATTATGTTAGTTCGAATTCATTCAAAGTTGGCATTTTGAAAGAGTGACAGGCCTAGTCTCCACACATAACTTCTCAGATGATTTTGTATTATGATGCAGAGAGAACAGCAAAAGCCTAGTTTACTGCAACGGAGCTGCAATGAATCAGACATACTTTATATTTTGAATTCAAGCATATCATTACAGATCCAATATTTAATGTCCCCCCATGTTAGAATTTTGAATTAAAAATGACAGCTAGCACAAATGACTTTTTTTTAGCTCTTTGCTGCTCCCCAGTCAAGAAATATAATCACTACTAATCCTTTGGGGTATGTTATATAAGCTGTTTCTGTGAGTAAGGTGGTTCTTTTTTCAATGTGCATTAGTTCTTAAGGTGTTTCCCCCCCAGAGTTTTACCCACCCATTTGTATTAACTCTGACCCGGTTATGTGTGTTCCTTCCACCCAGTGCATACCAGGACAGACTTCAGCCTGTTATTCTAAAAAGAAAAAATGTGTGTCCCAGCTCAGGGGCTGGATCCTCCAAAGTCCACATTTCTAGACCTAATAGTACAGCCATCCTTTTCCATGATCAATTTTATTTGACCTTTTATGATCAATTATTTAAAGTGTGTTCAGGCTAATTTCATGAACTAGTTACAAAACATAACATGACCACACATTTATCAGGTATTTACATTTGGGTGATCATCAGTCACTAAGAAACAACATGAAATAGACCAGTGAATAACACTACAGGATGTAAATAATGGAAGCTATAAAGTTTGTTATGCTGGCTTTCTGGATATGTTGTTAATCACAGAAAATTATGCGGCTACCAATAACATGGTACACTGCTATTTGTGCTTCACAACTCTGTAAACTTAGCATGTTGTGGTACTATGACTGTCTGAGGGCAATGTCTGCAGTGCTTCCCCTGACCAGCAGAGGGGGCAACCATACAAACAGTATGCCAGTGCTGGAGTAGTCAGGACTACACATAAAGGAGGATTAATGTGTTCGTCAAAACAGCCACATTCAAAAGCTGAAAATCCACAGCAGGTGTGTCAACAGTGCCCATCCTATAGGCTGCCCTCCTCCCACCCTGCCATGTTAGGAGATTCCTTATGAGCAGATCCTGGCCCTTCATAGCACTGCACTGCAGCCTGACCACAGGATGTGCTCTGGGTCAGGTGTCATGAGAACTGGGCTGCTAGTCCAGACCAGACAGGCCTGAGCCCTCGGTGGCCCCCAGCCACCAACCCCTCATGAGAAATGCAAGTATGGGTCTCAGTAGACCACTGACTGAAGATGGATATTTTTAGACACAATGGCCACCGTTCAAAACACATATTCATGTCAGTACACACACACACACACACACACCAGTATTTAGCCTGATGGGAAGATAGAAATATACCTTGTGAACCAAAAGATCAACTCTATTCCACGTGTTGCAACTGGTTGCAAATAGTAAAACTGTAGTGGTGCTAAAGAAGGAGAGAAAGAGTTTCATTAAAAGGGTATCAAACATCCTCAAAGCTGCACTAATCAATATGTCTATCAACAATGGATAAAATGATGTGTGTAATGTGAAAGCGATTGGTCATAGGCCTTGTTGAGACTGCCAGCCCAAATCTGATTCAAACCACATTTGGAGGTGGTTTGAAATGCGATTCCAATTGAATTTCTACAGATCTGTCTCATAGTGCGTTCCATTAAACCTTGTAACTCGGAAGCCGGAGCTGTGTATGACGTCACACAGGTCTGAGTTGAATGCGTTCCATTTACAAGTCGGATTTTTCATTGTGGGGTTAGCTCTAGCCAAGTTAGCCATTGTTAGTGTAGCAGTATGAGTTCGGCTCATAACTACCGGCGCCTTTTGGCCAATCATTACAGCGGGGCCCCGTATCAAAACAGCTAGTAGTCCTCCCGCTGCCTTTCTCGCTCGTTGGTGACGGAAGCGCACTACACTTCCGGGTCGCTCACTCTGTGAGTTGTCTGCTGGACTACAGGTAAGGTGGCGGCTTGGCTGCCTCTGCGCTCATTTTTTACCGTCATTCGCTGCAGTTATTTTACAATGTATCGAACGTTTGTAGATCTTCGGCTGGTGGGTTCATTCCTCCACTCGCCGAGGGAACGCAGTTAATGCGAAACGAGTAACACTATTGCTGTCTGTGTGGTTTGCATGTCCGCAGCTTCCTCCTTCTGGGACAACTCAAACTCTGCTTGAACGGTATGTGGTATGTTCTTCGTTAGTTATTTGGTGCTAATTCAGATTTTCTGTAAACACTAGGAACCGGGCTGGTGCCGCCGAAAATTCATGTTAGCCGCCTAGCATTTCAACCACCGACTGTTGTTTTGCCTACCTGCTGGTCATCTACAGACTCGGTTGTTGCCTGTACTGCGGTTTGCCCTTAAAGTGCACGACCTGAACATTTGTTATCGCAACTGTGGGAGCGTGCTTTTTTTTCTTATGGGCCATTGTTTTAGGTGTACGAATATAGCAGAAGGGGTTACCTCCCCCCCCTCCATTATAATTTAGTTGTTTCTTTTCATTTGCTGTTTTGTTTCCAGTTCTGTTAAAAGTTGCATTTACATTTTGTTTTTCTTTTTATTATTGAGTTTAGTTTTTCTATTATGAGATTTCAGTTTTTGTTTCGTTTTATTTATTTTTGTTCTAATTATAATTTGTATTTTTGATTCGATAAGTGTTTTCTTTCCTTTTTTTTTTTAAATTGATATCGTGTGTTAAGTTTCTGAGTTGGCTCTTTTCATGGTTATCTCTCATATTGAGTTTTCTTTTGGTTGAGTGAACCCCCTCTAATTGTGCGTGTGTTTCCCGTTTTTGCCCCTTTAGTTGCTGAGAGCCGAAGGTGTTGGTGTCCGGGTGGTGGTATCCCCTTCCTGTGTGCTGTGTCTCCCCGTTTTCATTTGCTGTGTTCACTGTTTTTGTTTGCGTGTTCACGGGTGACTTTCCCTCGGATCCCTTACCATCCTCGTTCCCTTCTCCCCTGGTAAGCCTCAGCCCAATTATAATTTCCCCCTGTTTTTGGTATGACTGTTTGTTATAAATTTAATGTTTTTAAATTCATTGATTATATTTAAAATAAATTGTCGTTCTTTTTAAAAGTTGAACCTCGTCTCTGGTACTTCTTTTGAAACTGACCTGTGTCCTTAAATTATACTGATAGCATCAAGTAGTGAGTAAACTAATTCTCTGGGCGAAATTCCCAGGGTGTTTGGTTCTGTCCGCTCTTGTGTCGCCACATTAGCAATACCAGTAGTTAACAATGCATTACATTGTTTTTGTGCATACAGAGTAGCCACAGATAGAAGTTGGACAGGACTGTGTTTGACTGATTTAGTGATACACAAATTTGCCTGAAGTGCTAATAACTGTATGTTACTACAGCTTTTTCACAACAGTTGATGCATGAGGAATCCGTGTTGGATTTTGAACTTGGGGTACTACAAGGTTGTCCGAGTTCCGAGATTGGAATTCCGAGGTCAGGGGGTGGGTTTCTGACTTTGACCTCAGAAAATGAATGTTTTTATTTTTTTATTGCTTCCACCTATATTTTTTGAAAGTGCAGTTAGTAAAGCTAGGGGGGGGTTTATATAGCCGTGTATGTAACTTCAGACATCTTACCTGGACATATTGGTATCTTTGCTCTTTCACCTGTTCACTGTTTCTCTCGACCGGTACAGTGAATAACAGTCATTCTTACTTGGTGTTTCTTTATTTAAAAAAGTGGTGTTCCCAGCAGGAGTTGCGCAAGCCAGAAAATGACATCACCACGTCTCTGTGTCCAGCATAAAAGACTCGGGGCAAATTGTCGCAGCACACGTTCTTCTGAATTTTTGTAACTGCAAAATGCTGCACATACCATTTCAGCATGGTCAGCTAGGAAGAATGGCCGAGCAGGTTTGCTTGTAGAAACCTCTGTATGATTCTTCCTGTGGAGACCACAGGGACAGTCAAATTGCCTTAAATTCGTGGTCAGAGAGCAACACACTGGGAAGGCACTTTGTGAGTGTGGGAAAACATGAGAGACGCTAAAAGAAGCTAAACAGTCTCATGCAAAGGGTGTTCATAAAATCAAGAGGCGGACAGTAACGTTAATAATTACACAAGTACACAAATGCAATGTTTAGCGGTATCTAACACTTGTGAAAGAAAATAAGACATTGTGCAGCATGGTGGCCCAATGGTTAGCACTGTGGTCACAGCAAGAAGGTTCTGGGTTCGAATCCAGGTCGTTCTGGGAATTCATTCATTTCAATTCAGTTCATGTCATTCACAGATACAAAACTGATATCAACCGTCTCATCTAACTCAGGGTAAGACAGCACAACCCAGTCTCACGTCAATTCGTGATAGCATCACGAAAAGAAATCTATTAGATCGTGATACCATCACGATATTGTGAAGATTTACGTGATGGGGTCACGTTTTTTTAAACTAATGTATTTCAATGGGAAGCATCTTTCGTAATCACAGCACAAATCTTTCTGCCAGTCCGGCTGCAGCAGAGAAGCTGGATACAGCTTTGCTTTTGGTATTTTTAGACCAATAACCACTGTTTTAATCAACATTTATTCACCAGATCTTTATTGTTTATATGGATTTCTTTTAATGTTATTTTGGCCAGGAAAGCTGGATTGCTTTATTTTTAAAACTGTAACACTACATCTATCAACACTTATTTAGATGTCATGGTATGCATTTCTTTATTTTAATATTATTTTGGTCTTATTACCGGTGAAATATTACAGTAAAAAGACAACACTACGATATGGGCCGAGCTGGGCGCATTCTAAGCCGATATCCCACAAGGCAATGCAGGCATTCATTTCAGAGAATCGGACAGCGATCAGCGGGTCTTTAACGCCAGTATCGCTTCAATGTACATATATTTAATCAGTGATTCAGCAAAGTTATTCAGCTTTGTTCCAGTAAGTTATGCACCATAATAACGTTTTAAAAAATCAGCTGAAGACTCCGGAAGTGACGTAGTAATTACCGCTCCGCGTCTGTGAAAGATTGCTGCACGTTGTAGCCTACGTTAGAATTTATACAACACAAATATTTTATGCTAAGCACTTTGATTTGCCTTGTCGCAGAAAAATACGAGGCCTATATAAAAAAAAAACTACAGTTCAGTGTTTAGAAATACAGCCTAATGGCTTGTTTGACTAATGTAGTGGGTTTTGACTTGTAGGCTACTGTTGTGAAAAACAAAAAATAAACTATTTAGGCCTACAAAGTTTTGCAGTTGGTGAATGTTAATAGCAAAGACTAAAGGGAAAAAAAACATGAGCATATTTATGTGTGGGACTTAGTTTGATTTAACATCACACTGCATTATTGTTTTAAATAAATGACTTTTTTGAAACAATTTATGTTAGGCCTAACATATTAATAATTATAATCAGAAGATGATCCTCATATCAATAACTGTAATTACAGCCTGTAGCCATCCTAACCTTTGTAGCCTTTGCTGAGACTACCTTTTCAAAATTAAGAAGGGACTAGTTTTAGGAAGCATTTTCAGGAAATTAAAAAGATAAGCAGATTGTTGCCGAGGTTTTTGTTAACAGAGTAAGATAGCTTTGTTTGGGTATGTGCATACACAACATGTGTTTTGGCATTTTTGGCACACTTCTACCTCAGCCTATATACTACACACAGACACAAGTACTTTTGCATATTCTGCTAAAATAGAGACCTGTGGTGCCATGCCAACAATCTCATTAAACCATTTTATAAACTGAGGAAAGGGTCGTGACATGGGTCAGAGGGTATCAGAGGTCATAAATGATGAACCAATTAATTGGCTCTGCTCCTATAGGCACCTTGGTGTTTATATGAACAACACCTGGCTGGAAGGCCCATGTTCAAAGTGTGTTATCATTTAGAGCAGACACGGTGAATCAGAGGGTTTAATGTTATACAAGGCTGCATTACAGAGCATTTTAATATGTCAGCATGGAAATATCTAAACACATCTCATTCAAAGCTTGCTTGTCAGGTGGCTGTCTCTCCAGGCAAGCACAGAGAATATGGTCTGATCCATCTTTATTCTCCATGCCAAGTAGCTTTTATCCTCTGGCAGAAGAAATAGGGTACCACAATGTAAAATGAGCAATAGATTGTGGCTGTGTAATGTGATTCAGTCTGGCTACATATCACTTTATGTTTTTTTATTGTAAGTATATGTCAGCTGTATGATAAAACAATATGTCAAGTGTTATGTGTGAGGCATTTGAATTCAAGGCAGATATCCCTCTGGGGACAATAAAGTATTGCTTGCAAATTGGTCTCCATGATATGTGACAATTAAATTGTTGTCGTAGGATTATATCAAACACATCGTTGGAAAGGTCTCAACCTCAACAGTAACATATGTCAGTCTGAAGAGGATACATTACTCCTGCTTTGAAATATTGACCTCTGAACCTTGAACCCAGTACATGTTTGAAGGCTTGTCATTTAGCAACAGAAGGTGCTACACACATAAGACCAGCTGTTATAGAAACCTCTGGACCTCAGCTGTCGTGTAGATATGGTCACCAAAGTTAACCCACTGTAAGCATTGTCAAAAAATATGGTAATAAACTATTTTCACCTTTTTAACAATTAGATTTTTAAAATCTGATGACACCAGTGTGTTCCCCATCCCAAAAACCAAGGTGTATCCAAAATTCTACACTACCAACTTCTACTTATGAGAAATATACCAATATATTTAAAAACTACAACTCCCACTATAGATGCGGCCCAGAACCTGTTACTAAGCTAGTTTACTTGCAGTTCTTCCAGGTTGGGTGGGTGGACATGTTCGGCTCCTGTGTTTCTGCTGTCTGCCGTGAATGGGCTTCATTCCATGACGGCCGACCAAGAAAACAGTACATGAGACAAATACATGAAACTGTATTTTATTATTTAATTTAAATCCTCAAATACAACGCTATATAATATTTTTAAATGTTATTATGGTGCATAACTCACTGGAACAAAACTGAGCAACGTGTTGTTGCTGGTGACAAAACCACTGATTATATATGTGTACATTGAAGCAATACTGGCGTTAAGACCCGCTGATCGCTGTCTGATTCTCTGAAATTAATGCCAGCATTGCATTGTGGGATATCGGCTTTGAATGCGCCCAGCTTGGTAGCCTACTGTTCTGTCTTTTTTACTGTAATATTTCACCGGTAATAAGACCGAAATAATATTATTAAAATAAAGAAATGCATAACATGATAACATCTAAATAAATGTTGATAGATGTAGTGTTATAGTTTTAAAAATATCAATAAACGTGGGATCACGTGACCAGCCACCGCTATGGTTGCAAGAGACTGAGGCTCCCACACTCACCTCCGTATTTCATTAAATAACCAGGTCTATTACTTTTTCTTCGACGCCAAACCGTTTTGTCGGTTATCACGGTGACTCAGTAAAAAGCCTGCCGGCACAAAAAAGTGTGTCTCGCTGTCACCTAAACTATTTACTCGTTCAGAGAAATTTGTTAGCATGTATGAGCCGGAGCGGTCTGACTGTGTCACATTTGCGGTCCAGCGGCTTCGGGTGCCTGAAGGGTCTCAACGCGAACTACACACTGAACGCAACTCGGACTCGTTAGCCGCCTGCCCGCCCTGGGAGCAATCCACGGAGGGAGAGAGTTTGCCTTCGCTGCAGCCGCGGCGCCGGTTATTTTCTGGCTGGAATTAGGAAGACGCGCCACATGCACGGGTTGCCCCACGCCGTTACCGACAGAGGAACCGGACTTTGCGTTCAGTGCCGGGGCCGTGACTGGACTAACGGTATTTAGGCTACTGTACCGAGTTTGACTGGAGGACGCTGTGTGTAGGTTTTGGAACCAACCTTTGAAGAGACATCTAACCAGACTGTAAGAAATGATGAATGCTGGCTACAGTCTATGCTTTTGTGGACATTTAATCGGGCCTAAAAAAACATGATAAATCCTGAGGACACGGTATGTAAGTTTCGGAGCCAGGCTTTAAATGGACACTTAACCAGACTGAAAATATATGATAATTACTGGCTGGTCAGTTTACAGTCTATGTTTGTTAACATTTAGCTGAATTGAAAGATCACTAGGGATGCCGTCTGTTCAGCTCATAGTCTGCTTATTGCTCCAACTAGATTGGTGTGTTTTACACACAGCTTATTCCAGAAATTTCAGAAAGTTTCTCACATAGCCTACTTCAGAACTTAACAGTTGGTTGAGACCTAGTTCTAAGGTGTTTATAATATTGTTCATGTTTAACATAAGAATTCACTAGACCTGTTTCAATTAACCTGTGACTTAAGACAGGAGGTGCAGTTTTGAGCTGGAGTTTTGCGCAAACTGCGTTTGATATGGTCACTAGGGGTGGGAATCGATTGGCACCTCACGATTTGATTCAATCCGGATTCAGAGGCCAACAATTCGATTCTAAACCGATTATCGATGCATCTCGAAGCAACAATTTTTTATGTACATTTCCATGCATGATTTTTTAAAATATACATATAAATCTGAGTTTGCTATTTAAAGTTTGCTAACCACTTCCTAGACAAAGCAGCTAGACAAAGCTTAGATTTTGACATATACAGTATTTCTCACACACAAGTTTTAATGAAATGTTTTGTCTAGTGAGGTTTTTGTTTTGTAACCATGCTATGCTTAAGCCTTAAACATGCTTGTGAAAGTCACCTTCTCTCACAGTAATCTTCCATGTCAGTCATGTTTAAAGGTGGATATTTGGCTTTTTAGAACATGAAACATGATGTGGTCAGATGTAATGTGATAAAGTAGATGAACAGCCTATATGTGTTTTGCCTAATTATTTTATGTATGTCTTATTAGATCATGTGTATATATATATAAAATAATTATTTTTTCTTCCTTTTGGCCATTTTTGTGTTTTTCTTGCCTAAACTCTAAGTTGTTGTCCATTATCCCATCCTCTTTCAGTCACTCTGTTTTCTGATTTGTGCTTGTCTGGAGACAGTAACTTTTAAATAAAAATCAACACTAAATAAATAAAATAAAAAAAATTATTAACTTATCAGAATCGATAATCAAATTGTTCTAGAGAGAATCGATTATTTTTCCCACCCCTAGTGGTCACGCATCTTACAGATAGGGGAGGGGGTCTGCAGTCTCAGAGGGTTAGGGGATTTATTTTACTTTTTATGTTTTCGCCACACCTTGCTCAGAGCTAACAGTTCACTCTTTGCTACAGATTTGGCAAAATCCGGTAGGGTACTTGAGACACGTATGCATGTAAATTTATGTAAAATTTGTTTTTTAATGTAAAGATGGCTGAACGATGATCAGGGGGCCAATCAGAAGTGCTAAATTCCTGGACTGTTTAAGAAGGAAAAACATAGACGTGGCGCTTATACAGGTGTCATATTTACGTAAAAGAGATGTAAATTGTCTACAAAATAAATACTTTAAGGTTGCTGCCTCATCTAGTGACGACACCAAAACCAAGGACGTCAATGTCACGGAAATGCGCACTCATCGTAGACAAAAGCAGTAAAGACTTATCAGGCAGGATATCTTATACGTACCACGATAAGGAGTAGGAAAATAGCTCCTTAGGCAATAGACAGTTTGGGACAACATTTTCCATTGTTCCAAGAACCCAAATCACCAGCAGATCCACTTCAACATATGTCATAGGACATACTGGACTCCTCAGAAGTGATACGTCTCTAAAGTGATTCCCACTCCCTATTGCACGTTCTGTCAACCTGAACAAACTGGAACTTTCCTGCACATGGTCTGGGAGTGTGTACAGGTGCATGAGTTCTGGAATAAAACAACATCAATAATATCTGATGTGATAGGATGTCAAATTCCTATTGACCCGGTTGTTTTGTTACTTAATGATAACTCTAAATTACACCTGCTTGGGCAGAATAAAGTGTGGCTACCAACCGCAACCAAGAAAATGATAGCTCAACGCTGGCTCCCCCCCCCCCCAACTCACTTTGTATAAAACAGTGGTTGGTGTCTTTTCTAGACATAGTTATGCTTGAGCTCTCTACAGCAAAGATTAACAAAGCCAAATCATCAACTATAGATCTATGGAAAAACGCAGCAGCACAAGTATCAGACCTAATGACCTCAGCATCACAAGAATTAGAGGAGAGTGACTAGGCAAGGTGTGATTTCTGTTTTTGCTTATTTGTTTGTTTTTGTTTTTTGTTTTGAGGGTGGGGGGTGGTAGAGGGTTTTTGTTCTTGTTCAATTGTGTTTATCTGTTTTGTATGTTCAAAAATATAAAAAATAATAAAAAATTGATCTTTAAAAAAAATCAAAAAATATCAATAAACAATAAAGCAATCCAGCTTCCCTGGCCGAAATAGACCGAAATAATAACATTAAAAGAAATAGATATAAACCATGATAAGATCTGGTGAATAAATGTTGATTAAAACAGCGGTTACTGGTCTAAAAATACCAATAACAGCAAAGCTGTATCCAGCTTCTCTGCTGCAGCCGGACTGGCAGAAAGATTTGTGCTGTGATCACGAAAGATGCTTCCCATTGAAATACATTAGTTTAAAAAACGTGACCCCATCACGTAAATCTTCACAATATCGTGATGGTATCACAATCTAATAGATTTCTTTTTGTGATGCTATCACGAACTGACGTGAGACTGGGTTGTGCTGTCTTACCCTGAGTTAGATGAGACGGTTGATATCAGTTTTGTATAGCAGCAAGAAAACAAACCACAAAGCATTACTAGTCTATATCCATGACATTCCACATGGCCGGGATTGCTCTGGTGCCGCCAGAAATTCCGCCGGATGTCCCTCATTTCCATCACCTTCCGCTTTCTTTGTGTTGGAATTTTAAACTCTGATCGATTTATGAGGACTACGGTTAACTGCTCCTCAGATCTCTGCAGGGTAAATCCAGACAGCTAGCTAGACTATCTGTCCAATCTGAGTTTTCTGTTGCACGACTAAAACAACTTTTGAACGTACACATGTTCCACCAAAACAAGTTCCTTCCAGAGGCTATTTTGCAGCGGCAACGTGAATCCGTCTGGAGCTTAGTGACGATTGTGATTGGTTTAAAGAAATACCAATAAACCAGAACACGTTTTTCTTCCATCCCTGAATGCTGTGGAGAAAGGACTGGCAATGCGAGACTACTAGATTAGTAACCGTAATGTAATAACTGAATTTGAATTCATAGTTCCTGTTATCCAATCTGTCTGGCCACACCGGGCGCAGAATAAAACACCTAGGTTCATGGTGGTTTTGGCTGTCTTGACTTCTCACAGCGATACACGCAATTAGGCACACGGAGAGAGAGACAGACGGACGGACAGAGAGAGTGACACACACCCACACACACACACACACACACAGAGCTTTCACTGTAAGATGTAACAACTTTGTCAGTGTTGTGTTTACAGCATAGACTGTATATTATTAATGGACAGAACATGTGTGACGTCACCCATTGGTTTGTGGAGATCTGCTATGAGTCGTTGAGTTTGCCGTTATGGGCGCAGCCATCCTGTTTGCAGATGTGACAATTTTAGACGAGAGGGAAGAGTGAGGGAGGAGCCATAGACGGTTGGGCGGTATCTGACTGTGACGTTAGCTGAGAGTCTTTTTATTTTTTTATTTTTTTAGAGTTGGCAAGCAGCTTACACGCTTCCTTACGTTACACACGTTCACTGGCAAATCTGGATGCGACTGCTGCTGAAAGCTAACATACATAATTCGAGGTAAGATTTAGCTTCGCTAGGTTTTAAATATATCTTTGTTCCATAGTTATATTACATATAAGAGGAGTCACATTGTAAAGTAAATCTGAAGTTACCATGTAAATTGTCTGTAACGTTAGCTAGTCACTTATGGTAAAACATAACAACGTTAAGTTTCTGCAAATCGAAGTTTATGTTTTCCTAATTTAAACGTAGTGTCAGCGAAATGCAAAACGGGTATTGTCAATGCTTATCATTATCTAACGTTAACTATTAGCAAATGTATAACCAAGTTTCTTAGAACGTTTGATTAACTGTTACATTATGCACCGATAATGTCTTGCTACGGTTTGCGCCATCAGTCTATGGTTGGCGCATTTAGCCTTTACATGCTTTTAACAGCTAATGTTAGCAGAAATAAGCTCATTTAACTAAGTTAAAGTTACACTAAAGAACAATAGACTGTTGTTGATTCATCTGTATTCTCCTAGATAATTGATGAAGTACAGTTACATGCTAGTGTGCATATATATTTAACTATGAGGGGCTCAAATTTAAATTGATGATTCTTTCTCTTTCTTTCAGAAATAGGAGTGCGGAGAGCCACGATGGCATGTGCACCCACCCAATGCCTCAGAAGTAAGTAATAGAAGTTCATCTTCTCTGGCATCACCCAGAGATGCAGGTGGAGGGCTGTTGCCAATCCGGGGAAGATCGACAAGGCTCGCAGGTTTTGTTTTCTTTTTCCACTGTGCATTACAGACAACCAACAGACTGTCACACAATGCTCACTTTAATGGTTAAGGCAGCTTTTATTTCTTTACCCGGGCATTTGGACTTGACTGAACAGAGTGCTGCACAAGTGCTTTAAGCTTTATATGTTAAGCTATATTTTGATATTGTGGTTTGCAATGTCAACCATTTCTACTGTAACAATGTGGCACTAGTGATTCAACTACCTCTTTTTATTATGCAGACATGTCTTGTGACAGTTAAGTTTGCCTTTACCTTGACCCACAGCAGTGTTTTATGTGTGGAATTTACACTGGATTGTAAAAGGTGAACTACATTATTTAATTCATCAATTTAACATAATCTTAAAAATATTGCCAGTGTTGTTTGTGGTTTATGTAGTTTTTGAAGTTAATGCCCATTTCAATGTGAAATAAAGGTATTTCTAAAGCTACATTTGTTGTTTTTCTGAAGTAAGGGACTGTTTATTTATTTCAGGGGCCACCGGAGGAGTTTTGGGACCTTTAGTCAAAATAAACTTGACCCTCCCTTCACCAGCAATACATTTTGGATGACCCTCCAAAATAATATGGAAAAAAGGGATGACCCTCCCCAACAACTTATTGATGCCTTCTGTACTGGTTTGTGCTTGGCAAAGACATACAGATAGCCGTTGTTTTTTTTAGAGCCATGACATATGTGACTAAACCCCTGCATTCTCATCTTACGCATCACAGTCCTCTGTTATGATGTGGTGGCCATTTCAGTAGATTTACTCACTAACTTTGTTGTGGAAACACAATAAGCATGGAAACTAAATGCTTCCTGCATTACTGCATTACTTAAAATACAAAGTTACTCATCTAGTAAACTAGTATTGACATGAAATAAAACAATGAAACATTGAGACCATTTAGTAAAGCACTAGGTAATTCAACACTGGTTGCTATGGACTCGTCACTAGGCTTCCTCAGTCATTAGGCTCATTCGAGATGAACTGCGCCTCGCCTGTAAAGTGGACGAGAGCAGGCGGCAGCAGCCGGGCGGTGACAAAAATCAAGGGTCAATGTCAAGGGTCAGGGTACTAAAGTATAATCCGTTTTTCTTTTTAAACCAAAAACGAAAAAACGGGTCGATGTTTTGTTTTTGGTTTCAAACCAAAAACGGAAAAACAAAACTATGAGCTCCATTTTCTCGTTTTTCCAATGTCCATAGAAATTAAAAATTAACTGGAAAACTGCTCGTTTTTCAAATGTTGTTTTTTTGTTATTCATGTTTCCGTTTTAAACCCAAGAGCGAGAATACGGGCTCATTTTTATAATGTGCATAATCATTGAAAATCTGATGGAACACAGGTCTCGTTTATAATGTTATTTTGGTCACTTCAGTAAAGTTAGACAGAAATTGGCAGATTCACAAGATTCACGGGTTTGCGGTTCAATAAATCTTAGATGAAACGTGTTACTTACACAAAGGCAGCTCTATCTATCCGTAGTAAGGTAGACAACAAGCTACAACGGTCAGGGTACTAAAGTATAATCCGTTTTTCGTTTTAAACCAAAAACGAAAAAACGGGTCGATGTTTCATTTTTTGTTTCAAACCAAAAACGGAAAAACAAAATTATGAGCTCCGTTTTCTCGTTTTTCCAATGTCCATACAAATTAAAAATTAACTGGAAAACTGCTCGTTTTTCAAATGTTGTTTTTTTGTTTATTCATGTTTACGTTTTAACCCAAGAGCGAGAATACGGGCTCATTTTTATAATGTGCATAATCATTGAAAATCTGATGGAACACAGGTCTCGTTTATAATGTTATTTTGGTCTTACGTGTTAAGTCAAAAGTTGACTAAAACCAATGCACTCTGGACAGGAAGTAACATTGATGTGTCAAAATAAAAGTATGAGAGCTGTAATAACTGCCAGAAGAACAATGTACTTTAGCTTTTGCCTGTAGCTTGTCAGAATAAGCTACAGTTAATTATTTAGGGTTATATAAAGTATTTAATTGAGCAACATTCATTAATAGCCACAAAGGGAGTAAGAATGGATATTGTTTTAAAATAGAAAAAGGATTATAATAATTTTTAAATCACATTTTAAATAAAATCTGCATTCCCCTAGCATTATGTGTGGCATTATTGATTACTTTTACTCTAATCTACACCAGCCAGTAAAAAAAGGCAAAAAATATAAGGGCTAAATTGCTCTGCAGAATATTGTATGTGACATGGTTGACCACATTAGCTGCCAATGAAAATGTCAATGTGATGAAGAACATACATTAACAAGTTAAAGTGTACTGGAGCCTCTCTCATTCTGATCTGGTCTCCTCAGGCCCTGCAGACTGGACCAGAGTTCATGGTGAGCATGGTAGACCTCCTCACTGCTGGGCCTGTGCCTGGATCACCCAGCTCGTTAGATGTTCACTGCTCACACTAAGCCCTCGAAATAGTAGTTGGCCAATATTGGATAATAAAATATAATACATGATATGGTATGGTGTGGTTGAATTACAATAAGGAATGGTCAATGATAAGCACTGTGGCCTCACAGCAAGAAGCTACTGGGTTGGAACCCTGGTAAGCAATATAAATATTTACTGCCATTGTATTGTTGGAGTAGCAGCAGATGGCACAGAATCATGCAAATGTTTGAAGGTCCCATGACATGGTGCTCTTTGGATGCTTTTATATAGACCTTAGTGGTCCCCTAATACTGTATCTGAAGTCTCTTTTATATAGGTCTTAGTGGTCCCCTAATACTGTATCTGAAGTCTCTTTTATATAGGTCTTAGTGGTCCCCTAATACTGTATCTGAAGTCTCTTTCCCAAAATTCAGCCTTGGTACAGAATTACAGCCACTAGAGCCAGTCCCACAATGAGCTTTCCTTAGTATGTGCCATTTCTGTAGCTATTGAGGAGGAGAGGGGGGGGGGGGGCAAGGTGGAGGGTGGGCGTGTGGCCTTGACCAACTGCTACTTTGCTCGTTTGAAAGCCATGATGTCTCTCTCTCATGGGTGGGCCAAATTCTCTGGGCGGGCAAAGCAGAGAAAGGGGAGGTAATCTTGCTCCTTATGAGCTCATAAGGAGCAAGATTCCAGATCGGCCCATCTGAGCTTTCATTTTCTAAAAGGCAGAGCAGGATACCCAGGGCTCGGTTTACACCTATCGCAATTTCTAGCCACTGGGGGACCATAGGCAGGCTGGGGGAACATATATTAATGTTAAAAAACCTCATAAAGTGAAATTTTCATGCCATGGGACCTTTAATGTTACAAGCAAGATTCTCTCTCTCTCTCTCTCTCTCTCTCTCTCTCTCTCTCTCTCTCTCTCTCTCTCTCAGAACATATACTTTCACAAAGGCTGGTGCATGTTTATCATATATTGTATGGTGCTGTGAACTCAAGTGGCAAATCTGAATCAGCAAAGTGGCCTACTGTAATATTCTAGCAGTAAACCACAAGTGTGGTCCAGTCTGCAGGGCCTGAGGAGACCAGGATGAGAGAAGCAACATGGCAGCTTCCTCGCTAATATGATGAGAGGTTTGCAATGTGGCCCAGTTGTATCTGCAAGAGTTCTTCATCACACTCAAAATTAATGGCATTTAAGTTGGTCAACCATGTCACATGAATATTCTGCAGAGTTGCAATAAAAAGAAGCCTTTTCATTTAAGTGGTCAAGTGGTTTAGCCCTTGTGTTGTCTTATAAATTGGGTCATTATAAATGTTATTGGCATAACAAAATTGACCATTTCATAAAGCATGAAGTAATTTATCACTCAATTCTTGGTTACCCCTTTTATCCAACTTCATTCCACTCATTAGTTTTACACTTATTTTTTGCATTCATGGTCAACATACCTCAATTACATGAATTATACCTAATTTCTAAGTAAAATGAGGTTATATACGATTAGTTGTTTTGGATTATAACAGACTGGTATATTCAATTCAATTTTATTTATAGTATCAAATCATAACAGGAGTTATCTCAGGACACTTTACAGATAGAGTAGGTCTAGACCACATTATAATTTACAAAGACCCAACAATTCCAATGATTCCCCCCAAGAGCATGCATAAATGCGACAGTGGTGAGGAAAAACTCCCTTTTAGGAAGAAACCTCGGACAGAGGTGTGTGTGTCTTACTTCTGTCTTTCTTGTCTGTATGTGTGTGTTTATGTGTGTGTGTGTGTGTGTGTGTGTGTGTGTGTGTGTGTGTGTGTGTGCATGCACATACTTGTAAATATGCATGTGCATCCTGTGTGTTTATCTTCTGTGAAGCTCAATAGTGCCCTATTGCACTACCGGGTCAAAATTCGGGAAGACCATAACTGCTATAAAATTGAATAAAACACCCAAAATTTTATGAAAGTTGTGAATATTAATTTACTTGCGAAGAGCATGGAAGGGAACAATGCATGTTATTTTTGGTTAATTTGGTTGAAAGAGTGTTAGATGCCTTTTTACTGGCTGGTGTAAGATTAGAGTAACTAGTCAATAACTGCCACACAGGCTAATAATAGATGAATGTAGATTTCATGTGATTTTAAAAATTATTATTAAATAATTAAATACTTTATATAACCCTAAATAGCTAACTTTAGCCTAATTTGACAAGCTACAGGCAAACAATGTTTTCATAAAGTGCTTCGTTCTTCTGGCAGTTATTACAGCTCTCATACTTTTATTTTGACACGTTAATGTTACTTCCTGTCCAGAGCGCATTGGTTTTAGTCAACTTTTGACTTAACACGTAAGACCAAAATAACATTATAAACGAGACCTGTGTTCCATCAGATTTTCAATGATTATGCACATTATAAAAATGAGCCCGTATTCTCGCTCCTGGGTTCAAACGGAAACATGAATAACAAAAAAACAACAGTAAAAAAACGAGTTTTCCAGTTAATTTTTAATTTGTATGGACATTGGAAAAACGAGAAAACGGAGCTCAGTTTTGTTTTTCCGTTTTTGGTTTCAAACCAAAAAACTAAACATCGACCAGTTTTTTCATTTTTGGTTTAAAACGAAAAACGGATTATACTTTACTACCCTGACCGTCAAGTCGGACAGTTTCCAGCCGATTCCAGCAGCCTTCAGGCTGAACAGGAAGTGACAAACACTGTGGTCCGATTAGCTTGTACACAGTCTCCAGTTGTTTTTATGACAGAGTAGCTCTCAAAATGCTCTACATGTGATCTGTTGATTGTAATTAACAACACACTGTAGATGATCCATAATCTGAACAGATTTAGTCTCTCAGACTTCTAAATGTAACTATCAGCCACACAACATGTGTTCTGTACAGAATAAGCCTTTAAATCAGACAAATAGCGGTTAAAATCCCTCCAAATCAAAATCAATAAAAAGTTTATATAAAACGTCATGTTGAGTCGATTCTGAACCAATCAGCTGTTAGATCAGCTGAGAGGCCGGCGTTTTCCAGCATGCTCCGAGTCTGCCTGGGTCTTGCAGTCGGTGGAGAGCAACTGCGGCGCCTGGCTCTTAAAACTGCGGCCGCCTCGAGCTTGTGAGGTTATCGTTGCCCACGTGTGCATGACGTCAGAGGAATTCGGGATCAATCCCACGGTCTCTAAAGCTACAGTTCAAATTGTCTGACTGACTACATAGGGAGGGACCCATCTGCTAGCGATAGGGGCCGAGACTGAGAGAACTACATGGAGCTACATGGATAAATATGCACCAAACAAGCCACTTTGAAATGTTGCTGTTCTCATGAATACAAAAGTTGGGTGACCCTCCCCTAGACTAAAAAGAAATTTGATGACCCTCCCCTCAACAAAGAATAAAAAGACATGACCCTCCCCTATTTTCCTCCGGTGGTCCATTCCATAAATACCAAACAGTCCCTAACTATTGGAACATACAGTATTGTAGTCATACAAGAAGACATTGTCGTAATTTGATTTGTAACTGATTAAAGTCTATTTTGGCTTTAATCAAATGATTTCTTAAATGTTTTCATACTTGAATGTTGACAAAGAAGGATCAGCAAAATGTAGTTTGTGCTTTTCTTGTCTCTTTATGTACTTGTCAATTTTAAATCACCATGAAAACACTTTATTAATTTATAGGCATTTTGAAAGTGTAGGTAACAACTTATTCAATGTAATGATTAAATCAAATGTACCTGATGTTTACTGCACTGACATTTTTAAAGTAAGAAAACTAAAAACCATACAAGGACCTGCAATGTCAATATCTAATTCTAACAGTTTAATCCTAAATACATAAAATATATAAATTATATGCCTAATACATACTTCTAAAGTGGTAACTGTTAGGTTTGAATGGTGAACAGAACCCAAATGCAGACAGAACGCAGAGCCAGGAGTTAACAGTTATTATTAACAGGGTTTATTTAAAGTACTCAAGTATCGAGTCCAGGTTTCCGAGGGGGAAAAGCACGTCCAGGTTTCCAGGATGGAGAACGGGTCTGGTGGTTTCTGGGAAGGAGCGGGTCCGTCAGAGGAACACAGTAGGCCGGCTAGTGGTGGGGCCCAGGGAAGGTGGTTGTCTGGTCCGGTGGTGGGCAGGAGTGAAGCAGAAGCAGGAGTCAGGTTCCAATGACAGCTGAGCCCCAAGAGAAAGGGTAAGGACAGGCAAATACACAAATGACTCAACAGATAGCAAGGTTGATCACGAGCAAGACTAACTGTGGTCGTCTTGACTATGATCTGATGCAGAGTGGAGGAATGACCTGGTATATGAAGCAGAGGTTGACTGTGGTAGATGAGATGCAGTTGGAACCCTGACTCCTGCACACCAGACTCCACTCCTGTAATTAGGACAGACAGAGAGAGGAGAGACAGAGAAGCTACCTAGGAGCAGCAGGCTTACAGTAACACAAGAGGACACATATATTACAGGACTCACATTTTGCGTGTGGGTGCACTTCTGGTGGACCAGTTCTAGCTATTAAAGACCCTTTTTATGTGAAATTACAAAACAATACTTTCACCTGTGAAGATGGTGACTGCTAGAGTAGAGCCAGCATTTTATTCCAGTTTAATATTTATAAAATTGTTTTAATCCACACAACTACTTAATGTTACTACTATCACCTATCAAACTACAGCAGAAACTAAGTCAAACACAATAAATTGAACCTCTAAATACCAAGGACTGCTAAAGTGCTAAAAGTTGGTTTGTCCTATCAGCAGAAGAAGCTGAAACAAAAATGATTTTCTGGCATCGTTATAATCCAAAACACATTTGAGAACTTTGGATGTGGTCAGTGCAATCTGTTTTCCACAACCAGATGAATGGCACCAAATACGCTGCTCTATACACCAGGCTCTGGTCATTCAGGCTCTGGTCTTTCAGTTTTCAGTGTGGATACCTTTGTAATTACAGTAAAAGACAAACATGTAGTTAAGGCATGGTAGATCACAATGAATTATATTAATATATGAGCTTGTACATGAATGTATGCTTCAATTGAGGACATGCAGTATTAAATAAACATACTCCTACATGTCAAATGTATCTTAGACAATGTGTATTGTACGCAACACTTTCTTAGTGATATGTACATTTTGGTAATAAACAGCATTTGTAAATATAGATAGTAAAATGTATGTGACTCATCTTAAAACAGACTAATGTGCTGACAGAAGATCTTCAAATAGATTAGCAGACACAACTACAGTAAGTGGAAGAAAGTCATCAGTGTAACAGCATCAACAACAGTGGTTAATAACTCCTGCAACAGCATGCTTGTTAGGTACATTAACAGTCTGAAATAATGTATTTAGAATGTTTTGACATAGTGACGCTCCAATATTTAACCTGGTGCTTTATACAATACATTTGGCTGCAGAACTGAAGATTTTTCAAGATGTAACTTTACAATAATCTATATTTTTTTTTCATGTGCGACAATTTATTGCAAAAAATTGATATTCTGGCCCACTGCCCCGCCCGGAGACCTACGTCTCCGAGTCGACGCGCTCCCCCCGCGGCTTTGTCCGAGGGTGAGGGTGACGGTGATGCTGTGTGGGTGCCGCCGCGGCAGGGATGATAGGGTATGTGCCTGTCCTTCGGACGCCTGCGGGTAACGCTGCCCAACTCTCGGGCGGGGTACATATATTTCAGTATATTCAAGTAAAAGCAGTCTCCGCTTGTTCTTTTCTATTTCTATTATTATTATTCTATTATTTCTATTTTCTATTTCTAAATCAGACGTGGTCCCAAAATGATTCTAATCCCGTGCGAATAGGGTTTATATGAATTTGCACTATAACGTTAGCTATATCAGGCTTTGATTTTAAGCTAACATTATCATTACATGCGCATCGATTAGCAATAACACCACAAAAACAGATCACTGGCGAGACCATTGTGCATACCCACTGTATACGACTGTAACGTTAAATATACAGTATATTTTAATCTGTTTATACGGTCTGCATAACGTTATTAGTTAGCCCGCTAGCTTGGTTAGCAATGTGCAATCTAGATAGCTAATTTATATTAATTGGGATGCTAACGTTGGCTAACGAAAAACAGTATTAAAACAAAATGTAACGTTACTTACCGGAAAAACTGAACTGCCAACTCCTTTGAGTGTCTTGTCGTACAACCTAACGCTGAACAAGACATTATTAGGTGACCAAAGTGTCACAGTCACTACGACGAAAGCGTAGTCAACCCCCAAAATGAAGTTTACGTGCCCATGGATAAACTTTGCTAAACCTCTGTCATGATTGACAGGCCGCGAACTGTCAATCACATCATAGCCACGCCCTAAAACACCCCCTGCTTTATCGCCGATTTTAAAATCAACGAGACCATAATTAAAAAATTCTGTTCATTCTGTATTTTAGAAGACTTAAAACTAGCGATTGAGACTATAAACTCTTCATGAAACCGTTTACTGAGGTAACAAATCAAGTGAGAAGTGGGTCATTTCGCCATAGACTTCTATAGAAACCGACCTCCTTTTTGCAACCGCACGTGTCGCCCCCTGCTGGAATTCAGATAGAATGCAGGTTTAAGGCACTTCCGCATTTGCAGCACTTTGCCGAACCAAGCCCCCAGGAAGAGCGCCATGTCTAAAAGCCACCATGGGCTTAGCGGGTAACGGTGGTACTGCACTCCATGGCCCAGAAAGACTTTTCACATAGACTTTGCATGGCGAAAGAAACGTCTATAGTTCAGCGGATAATTTGTTTCGGGGTATATCAACTTATCAGCCCGAACAAGTAAAGGGTCCTTGTTTAAAACGTCACGTTTTTAACATTTTTAACATTCACTAGAAGCGAATCCAGAATTATTAAATTAGGCATGATGAACGCGCATAATGGGCGCGAGCAGAGCCGCGGGACTGCGCCCTCCCGCGTCGCCTGCACTGCGCATGCTTATATGACTGTTTTGGGTCCTGTAGCTGTAATAATCTAATGGATGTAACTCCAGCAGCTAATGGCTGTAATTCACCATGTGTTCTATTAATACATCCATGGTATTATCTTATGATATATCCGAGGGATGTATGGATGTATGTATGAATGCTGTAAAGCCTGTGACGTGGATGTAACGTCATTAGCGTTTCCCAAAACTGCCAGGGCTATCGGCTAGTAGCTAACATCAGCGGTAGCTAGCATGGAAGAACGGTAACATTGTACATAGAGAACATTACAGACATAGTGATTACATCGCCTTGGTTTTCTCAAAACATACATTGTTTATTGTGATAAGCATTACTAATTAATACATGGCAAAGTGAAATATTGTAATGAACATTGTCGTTGATGTCAATGACTGGCTATATACAATATGTATTTGAATTTTTATGAGACGGAGTTCATTTCACAAATTTGGGAAATTATTATTTTTTTAAATAGCATCGTACAGTCCCTTGAGGCTACAATCCATACTAGATTGTAGCCTCAACGGGATTGCATTTTACGATAAAAACTTGTAAATATCCAGGGCAGCCCTCTTTGTGTAAGGATATGTCTCCACCTATTTATGTAAATGTTTTAATTTTTATATATATATATATATATATATATATATATATACTATATATATATATATATATATAATATTTATATATTTATTTGTTAATCATTCTGTTCACTCACATTCTGTGTTCTTCCTCTTCCTCTTGCCTTTATTTCTCCCTGCCTTTTCCTCTCTTCCCTCCACTCATCAAATTGTTGCTAGTGCGCATATCCATTGTGAGCCAACCAGCGTTATGGGCCAACAATGCGGAAGAGCTGAGCTCCATGTTTGCTTTATGCGCTTTTGAGCACTCTCATTGGAATGTACGGGGCTTCCCGCTGAACACTGTATCCAGTTCTCTTAATACATCCATGTGCCGAACCGCATGCTCTGTCCACTAATAATATACAGTCTATGGTTTACAGCTGTTTCTGCTGCCCACAAGAGACCAAAAAGAAAAAAAATATATAAATGCAGCTCTAAAAAGCAATTTCTGTTTAATATAATAATTAGTGCTGTCAATTAATCGCGAGATTAACGTTCTTTTTGGCCTAGCAAACTTTGTAGTTTTTTTCACATGCTGTTGCAACAACTAGTAACGTTAGAAAAACTACAACACCACACCGGATCTAGCTAGACCGGAAACAAAACAACAGACACACTTGTTTGGGCTTGCGACTCAGCCTCACCTCACCAGCCTCGTGGTGCATTCAAAGTTATTGTAAAATACCCCTTTCCCATCCAGTGGTTGTTTTCGCCATTGTTTTATATTTTGGAACATACAGAACAAACAAATACAATTTAAACAAGGTGCTCGTTTTTTAAATAATGTTTATATATATATATATATATATATATATATATATATCAATATATACATCTTTCGGTTCAGGCACCATTTTAAAAGTATCGTTGTATCATGTTGATAAGAGCATTAAAATGAGAAAAAATAATGGGACAAAAAGAAATCAAGGGACATTTACAATAGAGAAAAATATGCGATTAATTGCGAGTTAACTACGACATTAATTTCATTAATCGCAATTAAATATTTTAATCGTTTGACAGCACTAATAATAATTTAATGTAGATACATACATACATTACATTACTTACATTACAAACAATTAGTCAATTAGCCTATTGGATTAGTCTATTGCCAGAAATGTATTCCACAACTCGTCATTATTTAAGTCATTTAGCATTTAGCCTTCACTTTTGTCAGATACACTGTTTTTCTTTGATTTATGTTGCTGCAGATTGAATATCTTTGGACTGTTGTTCAGGCAAAACACCCAATTTGAAAACTTCACCATGGGCTCTGGGAAGTGAGCTTTCTTTGCTATATTCAGACATTGTAAAGACTAAACAATATAAAAGATAATGGACAGATTAATCAACAATGAAAAAAATGTCTGCCCCTAGGGGTCTTCATAGGGGTCTCTCAATCAAAACACAGACGACGTTGGAAAGTTGCTTGGGAATATGGGAGTTGTTTTCTTCATTGTTAAAATACAATCATTGCTGATGAAAATGTGTCTGTACAAGCTTTCTGTTATTGCTGTTAGCGCTGGGTTTGTGCTGGCTGGGTTTGGGTTGCTGTAGTCACTAGCTGGAGCCTAGCTATGGCTGTGTCCCCAGGGCTGCTGTCTGCTCTCATCCCAAATAAAGTCTCTGTTAACTGTCTGTTAACCGTGTTCAAAACAATCATACTAAAAATAATTTGCTAGTGTGTTGAATGTTGTACTAACCTTATAACATTACCATACAGTTTAGCGGCCAAGTATTAGCAGTCACCTAACGTAGCACACTCTAGTAAGCTGGATCGATATTGAAATATCATATCAATAAATTAGGTCTCAAATCTATAACTGTGTTGCAAAGTAGCATGTATAAATGAAAAAATGATGCTATGTGGCAGAAAAATGCTGTATTACTGTTACTGAGTATATTTCTTTGACATTGTATGATTTACAATAACCCGCTAATGTATCATCTGGTGTTTCTGGGTGTTTCCCGTGTTTTTGCCGGAAGTCAGAGCAACTAGAGGAGTAATGGTATGATGCCATAGACAGACGACCAAATGACACACTCCGTAACTTTGATGAAAATTACTGATTTCTCTTGGTGAAACATTGAGGAAAACATTTGGGTACACATCTAAACAAAATATATAACATAGGTATAGTCATTTTTTAGACATTTCAATGCAGAAATATTTCATAATATATCTTTAAATAAACACAGAGCATTCCTTCTGTAGGAGGACAGAATGACAAATGTGGCTCATTTGACCCCTTAATGCCCTATGGCCAGACTCTAAAAAGGATATAGCCATAAAAACAAGCAATCATGTTCTACTGTACATGTCGGCAAACATAAAACCTCCACCACAGACAAAGGAGCAGAGCACCACTGCAGGTCAACACTGCTTGCCAATCAACACAGAGGATATGACTGTCGTGTCCAGAGCAGGGAGAATGACCTCAAGGCCAAAATGAATGAGTCTTTTTATAGCCTCCTTTATCAGACTTCAAGCCACGTCTGTTACATCATGTCAGACAAGCTTTTATAGCCAACTTGTAGATTTCTCTGGTGCGATAAACTCTGTTGACCTGTGGAGGCCTTGGTTTAGAAGTCCCAGGTGACTCTGGAGGAAGGCTACAGACGTGAGCCGGAGGAACACCAAGCCCAGCCTGGTGGACATTAAAGGCAGCGGTGGGCTTCTCCAAAAGAATCATTGCGTGTGAGTCAACTTCCTGTATCGCAGGGGTTGACTTAATGTTCTGCCTGTTTAGGGCCCTTCGGGGATCCCATGGGAGATGATGACACACTAGTACATCAGCCCCGGGATCAAGAAACACCTGTGTCTTTTAGATATCAGCCCCATAAAGTAGCCTCAGGGTGTTTATTTTAACTCTGGTGTTACCTATAGCAGCTCAAAGTGTAATACAAGAAACATCAACCCATAAAACATTTCACAGTTAGAACTCGGGACCAATGTCTCGCAGTGATGTCATTTCATATGAAAAGACAACTTGGCATCTTCAAGTGAAGAATTTGTCAAGTTGAGTCTTCAAAATGAGGCGTGAGTGGCGGATGTGGCTGAGAACATTTGTTGAACTTTGAATGAAACACCGCCCCACCTGTCTTGGTGGCTCAGACTGTTCAGAGCTGTGAAAGACAATCAGCGTCTTCAGGAGGTGAAGGAGCAGGGGAGAAGGTGGAGAACGGTGATGGGATGGGAGGAGGATGGCAGATGAGGGCAGAGTCTTATCTTGAGGTCACAAGGGTAAAATGAAAGCAGATACTGTTGCTACCATACTGGGGGTTACAGTAGCTTTGCTCCCCATGAGAAGCACCAACTCACTTACCACAGAAGACGTAGCACTGATGAATGTATCATTAATCATCCTCTGGGTTAACTGAGAGTCTAAACGGCTACAACACTTGGCCCTTTCTTCTGTAAAGGTATAGTTCAACATTTTGGAAAACAGTTTTTTGCTTTCTGTCTGAGAGTTAGATGAGAAGATGGATAGGGCAAGCAGCTGTATAGCTTAGCTTAGCATAAAAAATGGCAGCAATTGGAAACCGCTAGCCTGGCTCTGTCCAAAGTTAAAAATGTCACCTCTCAATTTTATGAACTAACATGTTACATCTTCATTTCATCAGTACACAAACATGCTAGAACTACTTCTTGGAGAACAGCGGTTTGGGAAGCAATTTTTCTCTCTGGGGCTTATGCTCACAGTGAGGTGTACAATGCTATAACATGTGCTCGCTGTCTGGGACTATAGCCAGAAATGCTGCACTGCAAACATGTCCTGGGTTTATGGATAAACAATTGTTTGTCAGAAAATAGTAACAGCACGTAACTACGATCAGACACGTCTGCCTGATTTCTTGTTTTTTGTCTCATCTGACATATTTTTAGAAGTTTTTAACAGTTTAAGCCACACACAATGCATGAAGGGAACTAATGTAATAAAAGGAGTTTACTGCACCATATTTCAACTTATTATTTCAGGTCATAATTTCAATTTAGAGGAACTCATGATCACAAGTTCTGAAATTAATATGGTCTGAACAAATATGAATGACTGAAGTTTTTATTATTGTGTCATGCATACAAGTATACCTAACCCACATGGACTTATTCATATCAGCCAGATCTAGAATGCTGCATACACATCTTCAAAGAATGCTAAAGAAAGTTCAAAACAAAGAAAAACATTTTGAATAATCTTTGAGAATTTCAAACCTAAAAGCTAAAAGGAGGAAGCATTTGAAGTAGAGTGAGACCTCCTTCTGCACCTCTCCGTCTGCCCTCTCCATCCAGCCCCTCCCATCAGCTGAATACAGGCATGCAGCGACTTCATACAATAACCTGTAAAATACTATATGTAATACTAATGAATACTATAAGATACTAATCATTAATTTCTTTCAGATGCTGTTATATAGCGGCAATTCTATGCAATGACTGTCCTGTTTTCTTTGTAAAGCCTTTTGAGATGACATACTGTGAATCAAGGCTCACGTTAGCTACAGAACTACATGAACTTGAATTAGCCGTAGCTGTGGTTAGCAGGGTTAGCAGGAGGAACTACTTAATTTGGCTCATTGGGATGGCAGCAGTAGGTGGTGCCTCGGCTTCGGCCTCTGGTCCTAGGCTAATGCTGCCATCCGAACGAGAAGACATCGGAGGCTCTGTTAGAGGAAACCTAAACATGACAACCAAGCCGGTGTTTGTGCTAGCTAACCCCAGTTGGTCTATATCAACGACGTTCCACTTCCGGGATTGTTCAGGTGCCGCCGGAAATTCAGCTGAATGTCCCTCTTTTTACCTTCCGCTTTCTTTGTGTTGGCATTTCTAAACTCCGGTGGATTTATGAGGACTATGGTTAACTGCTCCTCAGATCTCTGCAGGGTAAATCCAGACAGCTAGCTAGACTATCTGTCCAATCTGAGTTTTATGTTGCACGGCTAAAACAATTTTTGAACGTACACATGTTCCACCAAAACAAGTTCCTTCCCGAGGCTATTTTGCAGCGACACAGTGGCTCTGTCCGGGGCTTAGTGCCGCCCAAGACGATTGTTATTGTTTTAAAGAAATGCCAATAAACCAGAGCCGATTTTTCTCCCATCCCAGAATGCTGTGTGGACTAGCCAGACCTGCCTCCGCAGTGCTGTGGAGGAATGTCTGGCAATATGAGACTAAACCCCAGCAGACCAGCTCTCCCAACTGTTTTCACAGCAAATGTCCACTGCCTAGGCAATAAATTGGACTACTTTTTTACAGTTTTGTTCACCTATGTAACTTTCCAGTACTGCACTGTGTATGGATGACTATAAAGTCTCTCTTATAGTTTAGCACTGAATTAGAAGCAGCCCTATGCCTTTGGCCAAGGTTAGCAGAAATTTCACTGAAGGGACGTTGACATGCATCTGCATTTGCATAACAGCCAATAGGAACGCTTTCTCTCTCTGAAAAGACCTGTGATTGGCCAAAGTCTCCCGTCACGGGCTAGATTTTCTAAAGTCTGAAAACAGTGCCAAGAGGAAGTGCAGAAGTCTAGTTTTATCTCAGACCATTACAATATGCTGAAATGTTATGAAATTTTGACCAACAATGCCAAAATTAACATTAATTATGCATGCACTGTACAATACTGGAGAAATCAGAATGATTGCTATATTACATCTTGCCCTCGTTTCCAGGCTTTTGAGACAAACTGAAACTGGAACACAAAATTGAACAGTTATCCCCTTTTTCATTCTCAGTACACCAGAATACTTTTTTTGCGATTATACAGTATATACATGTCGAGTATAGTGTTAACTAGTGTCACATGCAGCAGGGTTTGTGTTTCCTGTAACGTCTGTTTCTGAGCATCAGAGAGAAGCGCAGACATATCAGTGGCACCAGATTTTCGTCTGTATGCAAACGTCAATATGGAATGGATTAATCTGCGTTAATTTTTTTAACGCGTTATTTTTTCTCAGATTAATTAATCAAAATTAACGCGTTATTTTGACAGCCCTAGTATAAACTATTAAAAGTGTCTCTTCTCTCCTGTCAGTCTCTGCTATGCTCCATGTAATAAAGCACCAACACACACACAAACACACACACACACACACACACACACACACACACATCACAGATAAATCATAAAAGCAGCAGGCTGCAGCTGGCTGGCTGTTAGGAGGAGGCTCTTTTCTCTTCAGTGCAGCTGTCGATGAGTCAAGTTATCTGACCACAATGTTTCCCAGCAGACAGCTAACACTGACGGGCCAAAAGCTCATCGTCTCCTCACTCCATACTGTGCAGTGGGGATATTGCAGAGGGGAGTAGGCTATACTGCCTGATGTCGGAAAACCTGCACTTTGGGTCTTTACTTTGTCTGGTATCTGAATTTTTTTAGGAAACTTTTGTTTTTCTCTTGTACTTTTCTATATGTAGTAGTGAAAATTAAATACCACTTTGCTTGTATTGGTCTTTTATTAAAATGTAGATCAACTTGTGTGTGACATGATGGTTGACAAGGTGTAAAACCTGCAAATTAATAATGCCAAAATGTGCTTGCTTTTCTTTTTTAAGGAACTAGTTGTGAAATGGCCGTTCTGTTGGTACTTAGTGCACAAAAATGGCAGCAAATAGTGCATGGTGATTTTTAAAAAACATGTTGAGGGTCTTGAAGATATTACATTACACCAACACTGCTCCATTAGTTTCACTATTGATTTATTGGTATCATGGCAGAGTCCAACACATTTACAGTGGAGAAAAGAAAGACTCAATGGACCTAAAAAACACTGCACATCATCAGTGCAAAGAATGTAAACACTGAACTGTTTCGCCTGTTCCTTTAAGGGAGATTAAAACCAATTTCAAAATCTACAAGCTATTTTGGTTATTTGGTAATGGCTATTTGGTTCTTTCCAAGTGGACTGCGAGGCAGTAATTTGGTGGGCGATTTTAAAGGATTACAGCATCCACAGATGTGGGAAGTTATTTATTGCTGTTGGGGTGTAAATACCATTTCAAACAATATATAAAAAAGTGTAGATTGGAAATAGTTACCAACTTTATTTGATAGGACAGCTTAGACATGAAAGGAGGGGGAATTAAATTCTGCAAGGGCTGCTGATTGGAATCAAACCCACGACCACTGTGGCGAGGACTGAGCTTCTGTACATGGGCACACGCTCTACCAGGTGAGCTACCCAGGAAGCTAGTTACTCTCTTTGTCTGGTTGCTGTAAAACTAAACACTGAGCTAAAAGTGGTTAAATATCTTCATAGAGCTGGGCTGGGTGTTAATTATAGGTCACTACATCTGTCACTTTTCACATTATCATTGTTGACATAAAAAATTGTGATTACTGCAGCTTTAAACCATCACTGTCTAAACAATTTGATGACATGGGGAATAATAACTGTTAATTCCTAAAACAGGTGGTCTTCCCATGTAACCAGCCTAAAGTAATGACACTACTGGGGCTTTTAGACTCTTTCTTTGGACATGTTGAGATTGCCACAATACTCTTATTGCTAGGACTTTTCCGCCCTGGCGAGAACGATATTCCTTTTATTAGAAAGATTATGACTAACAGCACAAATATTATTTGTTGACAGGTTCATCACATAATATTGGTATTAGCTTAAAAAAACAATCAGTGAAACCTTATACTATGGTAAGAAGTTCTCATTGAGTACCATTCTCACATTTTCCCTGACACACATCCCACCCAACACACACTTCATTAGTACTTTAATCACCTCAACAGGCATTTAATGGCATTCCTTTAAGTTGATGCAGGGGGTTGGGGGGGTTAAAGTATTTACGGTTCTAAACTTTGAAGCGTGGTGGTGTTGGGGGAGAGAAAGTGCAATGGGGTCGTGTTGTTGGCTGGCCACGTGTGGTAAAACACCATGGTGTCCTGCTTTATGAGTGGAA
Source organism: Sander vitreus (assembly GCF_031162955.1). Taxonomy (NCBI): domain Eukaryota; kingdom Metazoa; phylum Chordata; class Actinopteri; order Perciformes; family Percidae; genus Sander; species Sander vitreus. Next base: position 32,174,343 of record NC_135858.1, on the reverse strand, counting down.
CCAGGTTCCACACAGGTCGCCGTTGTTGGTGCAGCTGAGCTGGGGGCTGAGAGGTTTTGTTTTTAAAAACAGACCCTTTCATGACACTCTGTCCCTTTTTCAGCAGTCGGTCCCTCCCGCCCTCCAACAGCACCAGTCAATCTGGAAGCCATTTGCTTGGTTTCCACAGAGAAAGTTCAAGCTTGATCACCTCTAGCATCTGCTGAGTGTTTATTTACCCACAGCAATTAACCCATTAGACAAACTGAAACACGGCAACTGTAGAGCCACGGATCACTGTGGCACTCTGAGGACAGGAGCCAGCACTGGGGCCAACTGTGTTCCATTGTCTTGAAATACACATTGTTGATGTGCATGCATCTTTTTAAATGCTTAGTATTTTAACGTGTCCTTTTCAAGATAATGCAGTACTTGTAGTCTAAAAACTTGTTTTCTCATTTGATAAATGATGTATCTTCAATAAAAAAAATTAGGGCTGTCAAACGATTAATTTTTTAAAATTGCGATTAATCACTGAATTTCTATAGTTAATCGCGATTAATCACATATTTTATCACATGATTAAAATGCTATTATTTTGCATTTCAGAACAGTTTTTAAGTACATATTAACAATCGAAAGCAATTTTTACCAGTGTATCTTGATTGGGAATCAAATGAATGCAAAGAAAGTTACTTTATGAACTTGATTTTAAGATTTGTAATTATTTGTTTACTGTAAACAAAAGAAAAATGTGTGAATCTGTCATTATTGCACAATTCCTCCAAGTACCTAACTAAAAAACTAAAAATCCCTATCCTTAGAGTCAATATAGTGTTTAGTAACTCCTAAATAATGTTGATTACTCACTGACGTCCAGTGATCACCAGTTAATGAAACAGCGTTTGCAGCACTTTGCAGCTGTTCCAGTTGGGCTGCTTTCTCCGTGTTGTACAGGCTGTGTATCCGTGAAAACTACTGTCCCCCTCGAAGACAGGTCAGAACATGCCAACCGTAGTACGTCTTTAAGACCCGAGTCCTCTACGATGCTGACAGGTCTGCAGTTAGTTGCCACCCGTTTCGTAAGAGCTGTAGTAATTTTTTGGGATTTGGTTTCATCCATAGGTCGGCAAGTAGCACTCTCCAAAATAATGCTTTGCCTGAGTGGGTAGCATGCTAGCGGGTAGCATCACGTTAACTGTACTACTATGCTTAGCTCCGTAGGTGGTAGCTCAAGCTTGACGTGCTTCAGTGATATTTTAATTCGGCTTTACACAATGTGCATATGGTTTTCGACTTGTCTACGAGCCGTCCGGGAGTTTTGGAAAATAAAAAGCGCCATTCAGGATTTCATTGCTGCTGTCTTTCTCCATCATGCCTGCAGCAGCAGGATGTGTTACGAGGAAGTGGCAGCTTGATAATAAGTAACGGTGCTGCAAAGGTCAAAATAGTAGCCTGTTAGGCACGACGCAAAGCCGAGTGAAGTGTAAAATAAATGAATAAATGCCGGCATGCGATTAAAAAAAATGAATGAGTCGGCCCTTAATCGCATTGCGATTAACGCGTTAACGCTGACAGCCCTAAAAAAAATCCATGAAAGGTTTTGAAATATATTGCCATGTGAACCCCCTATTATACTCCTGAAATCAGACTGCAAAAGCATGCCACATTCAAATTCACATTCTCAACTTCACAACTCTCTAACTGTTGCCTGAAAATGGATAAAAAAAGGGTGGAGAGACTGGTGTATCTGAAACAGATTTTGAAAGGAAATTTTAAGAGGAAATTCTGACCTGCATAAAATGTCTGCAAGGTACAAGGCCATAAGTCACAAAAGCCTTATGACATCTCAAGCCATATGCCCATTAACACTTCCAGGTCTATTTGTTTATTTCAGGAAACTTCTGGGGACACAGAGGAGCGATGAAAAGCATCTTACAAAAGATATTCCCTCAGTGGGTGTTTGGATGATGGTAATGGAGAGCCCTACGGACATCTCTCAGTGTGCAGACTCTAGCATACGATTTACAGCTATTGGTGGAAGACGTATTCAATTTCAAATTCATTTTAGTTATATGTCAAATCATAACAGGAGTTATCGCAGGACACTTTACAGATAAAGTAAGTCTAGAACACACTATAATTTACAAAGACCCAACAATTCCCCCCAAGAGCAAGCATTTTGTGCGGCCGTGACGAGGAACAACTTCCTTTAAACAGGCAGAAACCTTGGACAGACCCAGACTCTTGGTAGGCGGCCATCTGCCGCTGCCAGTTGGGACACAGAGACACTGATACAGATATACAGATATGAAGAAATATGATTCATAATAATTATAGCAGAATTATATAAGATCCTTTACTTCAGTAAAAGCAGCAATAATCCTGCATTCAAAGTGTTTCTATGTAAAAGTACAAAAAGTTAACTAAAACTTACCTACTACCAATACTTACTAACCACAACTAGTACTTACTACTACTATTAACTACTTAACTATTTTATTTGCTGTTGGGCAGTTTAATCTAGAAAATAGCATTAGTGAATCAGATGCCTCTAGCTAAATCTAACGCAGTGACTGTCTACATTGTTTCTATTTGCTGTAGGGAGAGTAGTATGCCTCTTTATGATACAAACATTTACATACCCACAAGCGCATGACACACACACACACACACACACTGATGGCAGAGCTGCCATCCAATGTGCCACCTGCTCATAAAGAGATAAACATTCACACATACAGCAATTCGGGGTTTAGTGTCTTGCCCAAGGGCACTTCGATATGTAGACTCCAGGGGCCAGGGATCGAACCACTGACCTTCTGATTAGTGGATGATGGAAGGTCTACTTCCTGAGCCACAGTACATGTTCTCAGTTATGTTGCACTATTTTTCCACAGCATTTTTATTGTCATCAAACCATTCAGTGAACCATTGAGCTTTGTGTGCATGTGAAGGTCACCAAACTATGGTTCCAAAGTGAATGTGTGTCATTTTGTCCCTGAAGTTCCAGTTTTTACAAATGGATCTCCACTCATAAAAACGAATGGCTCATTTTGTTGAAGCTGTTCACATCTCGCCATACTCAACAGATGCCTGTGACTTTTAGGACCAAAACATTTGGGAGGATGGTAGCCCCGCATGTGCCCCACCCCTCCTCATGCAGCTGAGGGGCTACTTTAGTTGCTATAAAGACCCTCCCTGACACGATGACTATCACACTGGACCATCCTATGGGCAAGTGTCAAAACTAACTGGGGACTCCTGCTGTCTAAACCTCCGAGTTACAGCTAAGTTTACGCACGGCTCTTGTCTGCATGCTGCTGTTTTCTACTTGAAAATAAGGGATTGGCTTTCCCCTGGGAAACACTTGCCTACATATGATGGCTTTCACTATGCTAAGGCCGGTGTCGACGCATCCCTTCTCTTACCCCGCTGACCTGACCTTGATGTCGGACGACGAAGAGGGGAACCGCAGCGAGAGCGACGGCAGTACCGACCAGGGCTACGGCTGCTGCGGGATTCCGCGGGACAGTTATAGGCGGGAGTCCGGCGTCGTGGTGCCGCATCGGAACACCGCTAACGCCAGGGAGAGACACCGGACCCAGAACGTCAACACGGCCTTCACGGCGCTGCGGACACTCATCCCTACGGAACCGGTGGACAGAAAACTCTCCAAAATCGAGACGCTGCGCCTGGCGTCCAGCTATATCTCTCACTTAGCCAACGTTCTTGTGGTCGGGGACGGGAGGGAGGACGGACAGCCTTGCCTCAGTGCTGTCTACAAGGAGGTGAAGGGGGGTAGAGAATGCAAACAGCCTCGGAATATCTGCACATTCTGCCTCAGCAACCAACGGAAAGGGGTAAAATATTCAGTAAATATGCCCTTTGCTCTCAGAAAAACACTAGGCTATTTTTAAATGTCTTTCTCATTGGCAAGCGTAACACACAGCCCCGTTTATACTTTTATTATACGTCCGCCCGCCTGTTATTCCTGCATTATCGTTCCTGCAAAATACGCTGTGAGGGGTCCAAGTGTGTGTTGCCGATTGCAAAATGTAGGGTTGGATTATTTAAATAAAACGTGAGCTACTTGATTGATCATTTGTGTGCCGAATGTCCAAGAAAACCATAATATTTCTGAAAAGGTATTCATTCATGGATTACAGTGTGTGTATCTTTGTGGAAAGACAAGGGACCAAAAAAAAAGAATGTAGTTCTCCTGGACAGGTTGGCAGCAGTAGCCAGTTAGTGCTGTCATATAGGCCTATTGTCATTATTCTGTCACAACCAGAATGAATGTGTATATGGTAGGCTATTTTATTCCAGCATTTATTGTTACATTTAATCCGATTTAAGGGTTCCAATTGTAATAATCTGTAACTGTACAATCTCAGTAAAATGGACGGGTCCATTGTTAAAATCTCCATGTTGGGATTTTGTTTGTTTATTGGTGCCTATCCAGTGCATGATATCCTTTAAAGGAAAACAAATGGATTTTAATGGATATTATTATGCTCTTAGGAAAGTACATCAAAACATCTGAACTTAGAAATTGTGTTTAGGTCAAAAATATTTCCTGTAGATACGTGACAGTAATTTCCCTCTTTGTTCACAGGTGAAAGACAAACGAGACTGTGTGAAAATGCATGGAAGCAGTGCGAGACAAATAAGTCGGCGATGAAACTGTCTGAGTAGGATTGGATCGACTTTTCAGAGCAGACTTTGGAGGAAACCTCCACCAACCATTCCTAGAGTCTGGAAGCATCTCAGTCTTTGAGGACTACTCTGAAGTTTTGGTTTGGCTCATTAGTCACTTTACCCTGTATGAGAGGAGGATTGGCACCAAAACCTGAAGATACAGTCACTCGTTCCAGGACACTAACTAATGTCATAGTAAAAAAAATTAACTTCTGACTTTCAAATTAGAGCATACAGCTGCTATATGTTCTTTTCATTTGAATGACAAACATGTTCAGGGAATTGTTCACAAGGGGCAAAATATGTTCAAATTTAAAAAAGAAATGAGTTACATCGGACAAGTTTGTTTATTTGTACTTTACAGCGGTTTGAAATCTACCGACAATAGAATATATACAACATTACCCGCTCTGTATTACTAAAAGGTTTATTATCAGAGAGCAGCATTGATAATACTAAGCTCCTATTATTTCTTAAAAGGCACAATCCATAATCCAAAAGGATATCCTTTTAGGCTACTTTTAGATGAACTTGAAGTTCTCCAATATATGAACTGACAACAAATGATAACCACATCTGTGTTATCAAAGTTGTGTGATGCTGGTTAAGGTTTATTTATATACATAAATAAATAAATAACGTCTTCTGTTATCTGTAGGTCAAATTACCAAAGCATTAGCAGACTGCTGGACAAATGGATCAATCAGAGTTACAGCGATGCTGTTGGTGCCTCTCCCTTTAGCTGTATTGGGTAAGGTATGAGACAAACTCATACAAGTTTGCATCGTTCTTTAAGATGAAACTAAAAAGATTTTGGGAAGCTTGGTTCACAAACAGACTTGTAGCTTACAGCAGACCATTTTCAGGAATGAAATGTAAGAGGACAGACCTGTACATCCACTTGAGCTGGTGTTGTGAAGTTGTGTGCAACAGGACACATTTGTGGGACACTATTTTGTTTGCTTTTTCATTACATGTTGTAATCTACTTTGAAATAAAATTTATTTTTACATAGATGTAGCTCTCTTCTATGCCTTCACAATGGCTTCACAACCTTAACAATCATTTAAGTATTTTCATTAATAATGCACACAAAATCTTCTTGTTGAGTATTTTGAAATATTGTCCAGTAACAAAGCTGTTCAAAATATCAAATGTGAATTGATCACATATATGTTCCCCGTCGCGTTAAGAGTTGAATTTGAAAAAAACATAATTCCTCTACTTTTTAAATGACCTCAAGTGATGTGTAGTCATGCAGATAGTTTGCATACTCACATTGCACACAGTTTAAACACATATTTCAGTGGAAATATTTTCGAAAGAAGAAATCATCCCAATGAAAAGTGTTGGCAGCGTGTTCTGTAGACTATAGCCACAGGTGGAAGCAGAAATCTCAGAGCCAGATATATCAAACCACTGAGAAATAAAACCAAAACTATCTGCATGGCTAGACATTACAGTTGGTAAGTGTTTAATGTAATGTGTGTTAGAGACCCGTTAACACTGCAAGCTTAGTTTGTAGATCAGGGAAGTTACAAAATGTAGGCTTTGCAGCTGTACCACCTTCAGATATCTATGTTCCTGATATCTGTAAAGGTTATAAAACGCATGCAGAGTTCATGTACATTTAGGACAGCCGGAGCCAAAGAACAAACCACTTTACCATTACTAGCATCTTCTGCCTGTAACTGCTCAGAGGAGGAAGCCTATACGGGGAATTCCAATGAAGGTTTACCCTCTCTGTCTGAGGAATCTCAACAGAGGAAGTAATCAATCTCTTCCTCAGCGGGCTCTCTCTGAAATCGTTGTATCCCAACAGTATCTGACCACAGAGAGCCATGTCAGGGTGGTAGGTGCACTGTGCCAGTTAGGAAGGCATGAATCAGAGTCAACTCTGGGAAAAGGTAAAGGCAAAACAGGAAAGACACAAATTAGTGTTGTTGGATCTATTGTGGTGACTGATGATTACTCATGGGGACCATCAGGGTGTGTAGCACATTACTGGAGCCATGCCAACAAGATCAACCAGAGGAAGAAGCAGTTTAAACCTTGGACGTAGGAAAACCAGAGTAAGTGTTTGATAAACACATATTCTGTTTTTTCTGAATCATCTAAAACTGACGTAGTTAATTTTCTCTTTTTTAATGAATAACACCATTCAAAGTTTTGGACATTTAGAACCAGTATCCAGTAAAAACAAAATCTGAGGGCTGATCTTTGGCATGACTCTGTTCTGGTAGTAAATCTTCCAGGTTATGATCCACATGTGGTGTTGATCAGTCACAGCTAATATCGCCTAGCACCCTGTGTCCTGACAAACACAGCTGTTGATGAATTAATGTTATAGAATCAGTGTACACACAGAAAGATAGAAATCCAGTTTTTTTTAATTGGATGTAGCAAAACCAACACAAAGTGCTCAGAGGACTTAAAGAAGTAATTAAAGGATTGATTTGAAAAATGTGCACTGCATTACCTCGCAACAATCACATAATGTTGCAAAAATAAAAGTAGACAGGATGTCCACTGTGATGGATTGCCTCATTCAAGCACGTTTTAAGTCTCTACGACTGATATTCCTAGTGAATTAACTGAAAAATGTAAAACAAAAAATCTTCTCGTCTAACTCTCAGTAAGAAAACGAATAAGTGCATTTATTGTAATGTATGGTAAATGGGCGAAACATTTTTGATCCCAAACAGGGTTTTGCTTACAGTAAAGGTTTAGTGATTACTGTGTTTTGAATTTCTACCACTGCAACATGTGCAGCTGATGTATCCATACATTTCTATGAGCTATATAGAAAAGCGTCATGTGTATGCCTCTGTATTTCTGCTATAACCATTCCTTACATAAGCACTTAAAAGTTACTAATTATGACAGTGTGTGGTGCAACAGCCAAGTTACAACCATGAGATTTATTGCAGTTTTTAAAGATTTGACAACACAGTTATGACTAAACTGAATCCTTTAAATCACTCCTGAAGTGATGTTTGGCGGTACACCCCTCTGGTAGAAAGTTATTGCACTTGCAGTCCTCTGGGGCAGCACAACTAACTGCACACTTGCATGAAGTATCCCAACCCTCCAGTTTCTCTCCACCTGTCAGTGGTAAAGCCTAATTAGAAGCTGCTGTGTGAGCTTATCCTGCAACTCAGAGGCTCTGGTGGAGCCCCGCTCAATGGCTCCCAGGGGCCCCCCAGGCAGGAAGATGTCATAGAAGAACAGGAAGGAAATGGCCTGAGTGCTTGACCCTGCCGAGGCCCTCCCTGTGGGTCCTGGGTTCTGGGTCAGTTCCAGCTTTGACATCAATCAGCTGATGCCTATTTTAATTCCTGGGTGGGAAAGCATGGCTGAATGAAACTCTAAGTCAGTCACATTAAACATAACATAAAACAATTCAAAATCATATGTAGATAAAGTATAAGTAAATACTTGTAGGATAAATAATAACTAGTATATAATACAATCTGTGGATGTAGGACATTTTGAAAAACATACATGCAGATTGTATTGCACTGGGTTCTGACCATAGAAAAGAAACATGTTTACATGACTGAAAAAGCTGAATCACAAGGCATAAGTACCTACATAAGAGACTATGGTGCAGAGTGTCTTTGACAAAAATATGCTTTTTAACTGTTAAAAGCCCTTCTAGGGACAGATGTTGCGAATTAGCCATGGCTATAAACACTGTGATACAGGCATCGGATTGTTCTTTGTGTAATAATCTATGTTTTTTGTATCTGTCCCTATTCAAATGAACAGAAATAAAATAAAAATAAATATGCTTAAAAAATAGTGCTGTCCAAAGAAGCAAAACTAGGATACTAAAGGCAGAGATAATACAGAGGTGGAACATTTCATATATTTTGTATATTATTGGAATCCTTTATATACACAAGAGATACAAAGGAAAGTATGGAGCAACTCTACTCTGACAGGTGTGGTTTCTTATTAAAGTTAGTGGTATCCCTGTAAAGGACAGTATAAAGTTCCATTTGAACATAAATTAATATGTCAAAGTCATCAGCGGCGCTTTCCCGATCTTCAGCCCCATCTGGTAAGAATTAGTGGAGGATACCATGGGGCAAATAGGAAGGGCTAAGATTGTGATACAGTTCCCCTCTGCCTAAACAGACCCTTATGGTACTGTAGCTCAACTGTTTGACAGGACAGACATCTTCCGCCCCCTCACTGCCTCTTGTTCAACCCTATAGTTCCCAAGCCAGCCGGCCTGTCAGAGTAATTGCCATCGGACACGCACTGCGGGCCCTTTCATGAGACAGCGGCCTTGGATAAGCCACTTCCAATTTTTATGATTGTTTTCCATTGATGGGTGGAGTGGGAGCAACCCAGTCCTCTGCAGCAGCCAAACAGGCACTAACTGGGCCAGACACAGTAGTGTCTGTGTGTGTGTACTAGTACATCGAGTTTGACAGATAAGACTATTTAAAGGACGATATACAAACTATATCTTCTTAGGTTATGGTGCACTTGCACTTATTTTTAACAGGTTTGCTTGTGCGTGTGTGTGTGTGTGTGTGTGTGTGTGTGTGTGTGTGTGTGTGTGTGTGGGGGGGGCTTAGAGACTTGACTGTTTGAATGTGTTGGACAGAGGAGTGGTCAGCATGTAGTCTTACAGGCAGTCTTAACATGCCTCGTTGGTAAATTAGCTGTAAGAAAAGTAAAAAAAATATGAACCTCAATTTCGGAAACAGCAACAGGGAGCAGAGCAGCAGGTACTTCTGACAGATCCGATGTGCAGCAAGGTATGCTCGGTTAACAATTCTCTCGAGTTAAAATGAAGGGATCAACATGTTACACCTGAATATGCTGTTGGGCTACTACCATTTTTATTTATGCTAGTAGGCTAGACTGGGCACAAAGGTTTTGTAAAATGAAAATTCCACATCTCCTTGCTGAACGAGAGGGGAGAAATTTGTGCAGCCTAGGCAAAACTCAGTAACCTAAACAAAAAAGAACCAAAAATAAATAAAAAAAGTCTATGGAAACCGTGGCGGGTGCAGCGAGCATTATTAAGCTATATAAATTAAATAACCTGCCACTTGTTATTGAATCAACATCACCAAGGCAACAAAACATAGATGTATAAACACTATATACTCCATAGCAGCTACAGTCACAAACACACACATATTACAGCAAAAAACAGACTGCACACCACGCATGCAACACTACATTGCATTCTGTGAGTCTCATACATTATCATCAATTCGGATTCTGATATCTTCATCGCCACGAGGTGTCGATATCTTTCATTATTCTGGCGTCTTAAAATGATAAATTTGTCCAGTACACGTGTAGCTTTCAGGCCATTCATCTCAGTGTGCTCAGGTCTGACCCATGAGGAAAAGGGTGGCCAAGTGCATTGCTGTCTGCCCCAGTGTCTTTTTTTGATATTACCCTGTGGCGCAAAAGTCAGAAATATTTCAATTCTGCACATAGTGGCTGTAAATACTAAATAATAACCAAGTTTGGGACTTTGGAGAGGCAGCGAATGATTGGACCTGTATGTGTGATACTTTTGATACTTTAATCTCATGGTAAAAACAACTCAAGCCACATGTAGTCTGGTTGTGTGAGGCTACATGAATGGCTTTTAAATAAACCCTAAACCAACCCAAACACATTACTAGAAAAGTGCATTCAGTAGAGTGCAGATCTCTGCCAGGTTTGTCTCCATCTCCCCTCCTATACAAAGAGTTACATCTCAATTCAACTCAACAGAACTCAATTGTCCCTCCCAGCTCCCTTATAGTCAAGACAGCAGCGAAGATAACAAAAACAGGGAATCATTATTAGTGGACCATAACATATCAGGTATGGAATTAACCTGCAAATGCTCCAGTTCAATCTGAGACCAAACCTTTCTATGGATATCATTTTTTGAGCCACGACAAACGCCAAAATGTGGCCTGCAACAGACAAAGTAAGGCTTGTTTTTAGCCTTTTGGTACTGCAGGAGTCAGCAGTCAATGACAGTATTAAACTGTCATTTTTTTTAACAATTGTGAATAATTGAAATAAAAAAAAATAAAACTTTACAAGAAGAATTAACATTTCATTACAAGTTGTGGTCAGAAAGGAACCTTCATTACTGTATATGAGGTGGGCAACCCTGCCTGCTGTTGTCCAGTCGGACCAATATCACTGACATATCGGTCAGCAGAGCAGATGAATGTGTGGGCGAGTGTTCTGTATTGGTTGACACACTCTCCTCTCAGCAGCGGACACTCTTGGGGCTAGTGTATCCCTCCCAACATGCAGTGGGAGGAAGCGGTGGAATGACCTGAAACATTAGTACAGACAATATCTGCCCACCAGGGCAGGGCTCTGATTGCTCTTTGCTTTCCTTCTGCTCCTGCACTCTACCTCCGTCTCTGGGCGGTGGTCCTTGATGCAGAGGTGAAAGGTGACTAATCTGAGGCGTGATTTCTCCCCCTGTCAAAATAATACTACAATATGTCTGTACAGACTGCTCTGAAGGGAGAAAGAGGCAGACTTCCGCAGCCTGATGTCCATCATAGCCCCAAAAGCTTTCTTGGGACTTGAGTTCTCCTTATTTTATCTTTGCTCAGTGAAATACTTTATTTCTGAAAAAGAATTGTTCCTGATTTTTTCTTTTCAGATTTTTCATTTGAACCCCTTTTTATCTAGCCTGGATGCCAGCCAAACTTAGCCCCGCCCACAACATTTGAGGTCGGGAAGTTCGGTCTGGACTTGATCCATTGTGGAGCTTGAACCAGAGCTCTTCGGCCCAATCAAATTGTCAGGGCAGGCTTTATACAATGATGGACAGATGATCGACAGTAACGTAATCAACCACGTCACCAAAGAGCACTTGGGTTGAATTCGTTTACAACAAAGATGGCTGCCATCGCGTCTGTTATAGAAGATATCGACAACACATTAATTTTAAAAGAGGAACAGAGAACCGCAATCACGTATGTATAAACATTGCCACACCCGTCCGCACGACACGGAAACGGCCGCCTCTGCCTTTGCTCTGTCGAAGCCTGCCTTTGATTTGCAGCTTCTGTGATGTCTATCTCCATTGCTCTGATTCTCCTCCAATTGAGTGCAGAGGCATTTTCTTTCCTGGTTCGGTTGAAACATGCCCCATAATCACAGCCCAATGGAGCAGTATCAGACTGATATTCTGACTAAAAAGGTAACTACATCTCCATCCTGGTTTTTCCACCAAATAATTAAACCGCACTGTGCACTTCCCTTCAACCCTAGATTTTGCTGCAGAATAATCACAGGTAGCCTGTTTTTGGCAGAGATTAATAGGAGATCCAATAAAACAGGCAAAACAATATATATTAAGTTGTGACATTGCATGGGAAAATCTCTAATAAGTATAAGGAAGCCTGTGAATCTGCATTTTAACAACAAATGAAGAAAGATCATGGGGCTGATACAGTAAATGCAATTGTTCACTGTTCGGGAACCTCCTGTAACTGGGAGATGGATGGGAGGAAGAATATACCTCTAAAAACTTTGAACCAGTTTCAACACCCACAGCAATTGTTTAGAGGATATCCTCAATCAAGGCCCCAAAGAGCACAATGATAGTCTCGCTGACAGAAACCTGCTGCCCCCAACAACCTCCTCGACCTGCCTTCTGTGTGGTAGAGAAGAATGCATGTGCCGGCACCCGCTCCAAGCACAACACCACAGTGACATGTGAACTTTGTTTCTCATTGAACAATGCCAAAAGGAGTCTCCTGCCATTTTAAACATGTCACTCACCTGATAATGGCTTAGTGGTCACTGGCATTAAAGTGAGATACAATTTGCCATGGTTCAGGCTATGACTGTATTCATACACATGGTCAGATTAACCTGTCAGTTGTCCAGATTAGTCTGTTTACCAAGAGGGTTAAGGGCAAAGATTTGTTGATGGGCCCTTATGTACCCTGTCCTTTCCAGGTTCCCATCCAGTACAGTGCACACAGCAGACAACACAGGGCATTTTTTTGCTCAGACACCCAGAAACTAACTGGTGCACCTGGTTGGTATCTGAAATAGATTTTCTTTGTGTCAATTAACGGGATTACTTTTAATAACTTTATTTAGGAATATGCACCATGTGAGCATAAACTAAAGTAATTCCAGTCTCAGACTATATAGATTATATACTTTATATTATTCTATATACTTTTACAAAAAATACAAATGTACTTCTTAAAAGAACGAAAAACAAGAACATAACTAGAAGAGCCCTCAAAGAGCACAGACCTATGCCATGGCCAATAGTCCAATAGTTTTTGGGGCTTTATTTGATAGAAAAGTAGAAGACGGAAAAGGGGAGGGGGGAGAGAGAAAGAGAGGGGACAACTTTGAGCAAAGGGCCAAACTAGTACTCAAACCTGGGCCACTGCGGTAAGGACTGAGCCTTTGTACATAGGGCATATGCTCAATCGGGTGAGCTACCAGGGCACCCCTGAACCATTATTAAACTAATGTTGTGACCACTATTAAACCTATTGCATAATGCCCTTTTGAAAGGTGATTATCAATCACACAAACTGAAACTCACCATCTAAGGCTACATTTACACAGCTACGTTTTGGTTTTTAAGCGGCGTTTTGAGCCACAATGATCCCTGTGCATATGAGAGTTTTAGCTACAGTAGAAGAAATATTCTCAATTTAAACTAACACGCCCAAACCGCATATTTCATGACCATTCACATATACTGGGCACGCGAGCCAGTGTAAACAGGAAGGAGCATGTATACTCCGCCCGGTTGGTGTTGCCATGGTAGTAGCTTTTAACTTTTTACTGTTACTGAAAGGTTAGTGTTACGAGAGTAGTGTAAGTTAGAGTGAGAAAGGCAGGTGCGTTGAGTGAGTGAAGTGAGAGCTTGTATGGTCAAACAAGGAAGGAGAGCGAGCGGTAAGTGAGAGTAGCTTAAAGGAGAACTCCGGCCGATTTTTACCTGAATCTTGATTGCTAGATGTCTCCGAGTACTGTCGATAGGAAAAAAAACGACCAAAATGGGTGCTAGCAAACTGGAGTTGCTGCAGCTAATGGCCAGCGCTCCCAGTTAGCTAAAATGCCAGTTGTGGGGGCATGTTCTAAAGAGTGCTTCTTAACAGACACAAAATGCAATTAAAATTTCTGTGCAACATGAACAGGGCCCTTACGTGACAACAAGATGCGTTTTCAACTCAGACATTGTGAAGGCACAAAGGTACTCTTTAGAACATGCCCCCACAACTGGCATTTTAGCTAACTGGGAGCTCTGGCCATTAGCTGCAGCAACTCCAGTTTGCTAACACCGATTGTGGTCGGTTTTTTTCCTATCGACAGTTCTCCTTTAGGAAAAAGCGAGAGGAAAAAGAGATAGCAAAGACAATGTAAAGTGAAGAGTGAACAATAAAATACTGCCGCTTCCTGACCACGATCTGGGAGCAACATTTAACCCTACCTCACAATAAGACTGACTGACATGCATCGTTTCCAATGGTCTCTGTTTGTGGCTGTTGAGACTACAATACAACCACGGAAACCAAATTCAAACCAAAATGGGGACAGAAGTGTTTTCAAATTTCTCCGGTTTAGGGGCTCTGAAACGCCAGAGCAGTGTGAATGTGAGGTGTAAATGTAGCAAAAGATATTTATTTTAAAACCAAAACATAGCAGTGTAAATGTAGCCGAAACGTCGTTGCTGAGTGTCTGTCTGTGGCATCCCGGGTCACAGCTGCAAGTATAACAGAAACAGCCAAAATTCACAATGCTACCTATAAATATGTAGCCCCACCTAGTGGAAAGGTCACACCACAAAACTTATTACATTACTTTTTAATAGTTGTGTTCGAATAATTATTTAATAAATAATTTGTGTATTCGGATCTGCTCCAAAATGTAATGGCGTCTTCCTTGGCCCATGCAACATCCATCCACCCAAGTAGTCGCTAATCAGTTATGTGACTTTTTACGTAGGAATAGTCTATTTGAGGACTTTCAGTCAGGATTTAGAAAGCATCATAGCACAGAGACGGCACTGGTGAAAATTACTAACGACCTTCTAATTGCTGCTGACAAAGGACTTGTCTCCATACTTGTCTTATTAGATCTTAGTGCTGCATTCGACACTATTGACCATACCATCCTTTTACAGAGACTGGAACATTTAGTTGGCCTTACAGGAATCGTACTAAGCTGGTTTAAGTCCTGTTTCTCTGATCGAGCTCAATTTGTTAATATCAACGATAAATCCTCCAAGTACGCTAAAGTCAGCCATGGCGTTCCTCAAGGCTCGGTGCTTGGACCAATTTTATTCTCCTTGTATATGCTTCCTCTAGGCAATATTATTAGGAAACACTCAATTAACTTTCACTGTTATGCGGATGACACCCAATTATACTTATCAATCAAGCCAGACGAAACCAGTCAGTTAGCCAAACTTCAAGTATGCATTAGAGATATCAAATCATGGATGACCTACAATTTCCTGATGTTAAACTCAAACAAAACTGAAGTTATTGTGCTGGGCCCTAAACACCTCTGAACATCTTTATCCCAAGATATAATTAATCTAGATGGCATTGCTATGGCCTCCAGCACTACTGTCAGAAATCTAGGAGTTATTTTTGATCAGGATATATCCTTTAACGCCCACTTAAAACAAACCTCTAGAACAGCCTTTTTTCACCTTCGTAACATTGCCAAAATTAAGAACATCCTGTCTCAAAACGATGCTGAAAAACTAGTCCATGCATTTGTTACTTCCAGGCTGGACTATTGTAACTCCCTATTATCAGGATGCCCAAATAAAACTCTCAGGACTCTCCAGCTGATCCAGAATGCTGCAGTGCGTGTTCTGACAAGAACTAAGAGGGGAGATCATATTTCTCCTGTGTTGGCTTCTCTGCATTGGCTTCCTGTAAAATCCAGGATTGAATTTAAAATACTTCTCCTGACCTACAAAGCTCTAAATGGTCAAGCACCATCATATCTTGAAGAGCTCATAGTACCTTATTGTCCCACTAGAACACTGCGCTCCCAGAATGCAGAGTTACTTGTTGTTCCTAGAGTCTCTAAAAGTTGAATGGGAGCCAGAGCATTTAGCTATCAGGCTCCTCTCCTGTGGAACCAGCTCCCAGTCTGGGTTCGGGAGGCAGACACCGTCACCACCTTTAAGAGTAAACTTAAAACTCTCCTCTTAGATAAAGCTTATAGTTAGGGAGTGAGGAGTTGCAGCGTTCACCTAGACCAGTGAGGGAAGGTGTGTAGCCACAGTCATGACGCACCGCCTCCCTATCTCGGCTTCCCTTCATAGAAAGCTTACTATATTTAGGGTATGAGGAGTCGCAGCGTTAGCCTAGACCGGCGGGGGTGGGTGTGTAGCCACAGTCATGGCGCACCCCCACCCTATCTCTGCTTCTCCCCATAGAAAGCTTACATATACTTAGGGAGTAATGAGTCGCAGCGTTAGCCTAGACCGGCGGGGGAAGGTGTGTAGCCACAATCACGGAACACAGCCTCCCTATCTCCCCTTCTCTGCAGCTCTTAGTTATGCGGTTATAGTTTTAGACTACAGGGGTACCTCCGTGGACACACTGAGCTTTTCTCTCCTCTCTCTTTCCATCTGTGTGTATTCGTGTCACAGAAATGCCTGTTACTAACAAAGCTCCGGGGAGCTTATTGCCCGGAGTCCTTATGTTCTTTTTCCGCCCAGCATCGTCATCTTGGATCATGATGGCACCTACATCATGGTGGCAGCTGTCGCCGTGGTCATGCCCTACGCCCTGCTGTACCCTATTACACCCTGCTACGCACTGCAATGCCCGGCTTCGACTTGCTATGTCCAGCCAACGCCCTGCCACACCCTGTTACGCCCTGCTGTGCTCTACGACACCATGAGCTATTATAACTATTACAATATCTTTATTGTGACTATTATTGCCATTGTTCATCATACCAACAACCGGCACCGTCAGACACCGCCTACCAAGAGCCTGGGTCTGTCCGAGGTTTCTTCCTAAAAGGGAGTTTTTCCTTGCCACTGTCGCACTTACGCATTCATGCTTGCTCTTGGGGGAATCACTGGAATTGTTGGGTCCTTGTAAATTATAGAGTGTGGTCTAGACCGACTCTATCTGTAAAGTGTCCTGAGATAATTCCTGTTATGATTTGACACTATAAATAAAATTGAATTGAATTGAATCCACCAGTTTCATAAAAAATTCAGGCCAGTACTTTTTCTGTAATTCTGCTGACAGACAAACCAACAAACAGACAGACCGAGCCGAAAACATAACCTTCTTAGCGGAGGTATGTATGGTGAAGTAAGAAATCTAGTGAAGAACCTGAGTGGGACTGTATATAATAAAACATTAGAGATGCCTCGATCACGTTTTTAGGATACAGATTGTCGATCATCAATGAGCAATATCTGTCGATAAAGGGCCGATACCGGTCATTTTTGTGTTGTTTTGTTTAGTTGTAGCAGCTGATATACTGTAGCTGTATTATAGTATTGGCCAGTTTGCCTGTTTGTAGTTCGACGTCAAGAAACGCGCCGGAAAACGGGTGTTAACGTTTCCTAATTAGTGCACAAAACTGCAAACTGCTGAAACGTTACCGTTCTTATTATACATCCATGTGCTATAGTCCCTTGATATCTTCGCTACTAAACTTAAGGCCCTGACACACCAACCCGATTATCGGCTGTCGGACAGTCTGGCAAGGTCAGTGACTCGAGTCTGTTCGGTGTGTCTGTTCGGAGGAGAACTTGGCCTTCATTTGGGCCGATTTGACATGTTGAATCGGTAGGCAGGCAGTCGGACTCAATGGCCAATCTGATTGGTAGAGCACTAACCCGGAAATGATGAGCGGGATGAGCGTGACTAACGCCTCTCAAAATCGGACAAAAATCTTTTAAACTGACCTTTGTCGATCTGAAATGAAGACAAATTCAGCAACAGCATGGCCTATTTCTTGCTTAAAATGTTTTCAGAAACACGTTTTGGTGAACTATCTTCGTCAAATATGAGATCATATACCGAACGAGCTGCCATTATGCTCGGTTGTAAAATCCGGGAGCAGCCAGACCCACGTGACGCATTCGTCCAATCAGATGCCGGTTTTCATTTTTTGGGCGACAATACAGATTAGCGCCGCCTGCTGTTATGGAGACGTATTATGTCTCGCACACGCGCAGAACGTACGTTCAAGTTGGCGTCGCTTCGGTGTGTTCTGAGGCACTTTTTTGACCAACTCGGGGAGGCAGTCCGACTGCCTTTCTGCCGACGGTCGGCCGTCGGGTTGGTGTGTCAGAGCCTTTAAACTCTCCTCTGCTCCGACCGCCTGCTCTGCAGTCACCGTCACTCTCTCACTCGCTCCTCAGACGGGGAGTGACTGGGTTGTGGCTAGAAGGGATACAGCTACGGCGTTAAGCAGAGAAAAAGTGAGTGCCATGCAGTGACGACAGTTAAGAATAGGCACCAGAATGACTATTTATCGTTGCTTGTGTTACTATCTGCTCGCCATGCACCTTAGCTACATATAGGTCGACTGATAGGCCTATCTATATGTGACCCGACATCACATACAGGTTTATGAACAATATTTTTTCCATTAATCTAGGCTACCTCCATCTGTCCATTTTCTGCAGGTGTGGTCTGACAAGGATGCTCCATCTTTCCTAACCCGTCCCTCCCTGCCCTCTAACGTGATTTCTGTTTTAATTTAATTTAATTTAGTTTATGGCTTTTCAATTAACCGCTTTGTTCACCTGTCTACCATATGAGGTACAGAGGGGATACACAAAATATCAGGCCGTTTTTTCACCTGATATTTTGTGTATCCCCTCCCCTAACATGCAAAGGGTCTATTCTACAACCATGTCTATTATTTTCGGTGTTTTTCAGGTCACAGTGAACAACCTAAGATAATATGGAGATGTCTGCTCTTTTCTGGGAAAAGTTACAGAGGGGATACACAAAATATCTGAGTGCACGCGCACTAGGGGATACAAATCCTGGCAGGGATAAGAACCTTGGCACGACACCGGTACTCTTAATTCAGCAGTTGCATGATATGGTCATGTGTCTTGGATATATATATATATATATATATATATATATATATATATATATATATATATATATATATATATATATATACTAGAGATGCACCGATTACAATTTTCTAGGCTGATTCCGATTTCCGATTGAGTTTGACCTGCCGATACCGATTTTAGCCGATTCCAATTTCATGTTTTCTAACCACTTTACAGCACACACACAAATATTTATTCTCTATCCTTTCTTTAATAGAACATTTTACATTTTGCATAGAACATAGAAAATATTTTGAACAGATAATCGATTGCTATAAAATAGAACTATATAAATTACTCCTGAAATTCACATACATCTAAAGTGCAATGTTATGGAAGAACCATTTCCTTCTTTTCACATCCAACAAAAAAAATTTGATATATTTAGCAAACTAAACTTCTGTGTGAAAACAGGGAAAACAAGTAATGGCAATAAAATAATATATAAATAACAAATAAATATAAATATAGCCTTGCAATATAAAGATATTTCTCATAACACACACACACACAGGCCTATTGCAGTCACTTGTACATCAATGGCAAGTTTTTCTTCGCAAACAGAAGCATTTCTTTGTCACCAGATAGTCTGTTTCTTCTCTCATCTGCCACATGTCCAGCCAGGCTAAACAAGCGCTCACTGTTTGAACGTCAACAGTAATGTTACCTGAAAACAGTGTGTAGTTCCTTTTTTAGCAAGTTTGCTTTATTTGTCATTGTGCATAAATATGAACAATGCCATTGCTGTCAACGGACTCATCTACTAACGTTAGCTACCAACGGTTACCTCAGAACAATCCAGCAAATAGACAGTACCAGGGTGCTGTTACCTGAAACAGATGATTTGACGTCACCGTTCATTTTACACACAGTTTAACAACAAAACAAAACGCTGAGGGAAGATTACTACGTTTTTAATGTTGGTTTTGAGCAGTATGCATCCCCACTAACCTGGAAAGCGTTTTAAACAGTAACGTTAATACAGCGTGTTGGAGGAATACAGCGTCAGAGGCAGAGGGACCGTAGCGTTAGCTCATGTTAGCTTCTTGTCTCATCTGGGGTCTGATAAACAGTAAATTTATCAAATTCAGTGTGCCCAAAGCTATTTCCCCATAAACTGTAGCTGTCATATTTCACGGGACCGGGTGAGTGCGGTTTTCATGTTCCAGTTGTTCAGCCTCAGAGGGGAGAGAGCGCGGCTGACAGTTCGCCTGAGATCAGTAGAGCAGATGGCTCTGCAGAGCCGTGTATAATTATGACTTAATGACATTTCATAAACAACGGTGCACCGCTCCTACATGCATATAGCGGAAACCCTGCATGTGCACGTGTGATGCTGATGTTGCGCAATGTTAATCATGTGGTGCCCGAGCGCATTTAACCAGCATAAAATCGGCATATGCCAGACTGACCGGCCGGTTGCCGGTCATGGCCAATCACGTGAAAATCGGCCAATTCCAGTCACCAGCCGGTCAATCGGTGCATCTCTAATCTATACGCATGTCTTGGTAATATATCACTTAAAATGTGTTTTTGTATGCATTTCATTACATACATTCAGGGCTTGACATTAACTTTTTTGCTCACCAGCCACTCTGGCTACAGTGAAATATTTGGCTGTGATAAGGTTATGTGTAAACCTCCTTTTGTATAAAAACAATATGCAACCGATTAAGACACATACATTAAAAGAGTAGCTTCCTATTGTATGGATGTAAAAGATTAAGTGAAAGTGGTTTGGAGCGTGTGCGCGTGTCACTCAAGCAGTCACGCGCCCTTGGTGATGAGAAGCAAAGCGCACAGAGCAAAAGTCTGTTGTCCTGCTGCGCACGCTCTCTACTTTTTTTTTTTTTTTACAATGCTCTTGTCAAAATGTGTTTCTGCCACAAAAGCAACTGTTGCCTCGGCTTCACCCGGCACATAAAGTCACAGCCGCTGGTCTGATGTGAAAGATTTGGTGAGCGCTGGGGCGGACGGATCATGCCATGGGCTGCGCACTGGATCACAGCTGTGCTCCTGTATCGGTCGGTGGCACAGCGGCACAGTAGTATACTCCAGCAGTCAGAGTTACAATAAGTTTATCCACTACAATTATCCATGTTAGCTAGGACAATATCTGCTGTGTTTTCTCTGCGATAACCTGCTATGCGTGGGCGGCCTATAGCTCACCTGGTAAAGCGCGCCCAATGCTCAGTCCTTGCCAGTGGCCCTGGTTCGAATCTGACCCGGGCCCTTTGCGTGCATAATTCCCCCCCTCTCTCCCCCGTTTCTTGTCTCTCTTCAGCTGTTCTAAATAAAGGAAAAACCCTAAAAAATATTGTTCAAAAACAATAAAAGCTGCTACGCAGTTACGTAGGTGTTAAGGGGTGCGTACCTACTCACCACAGGAGGTGGCGGTAAATAGTAATGGTACTCATGTGGACAAAAATCAGAAGTGCCAGTGCTCAGTAACGGTAACGGTTCTAGCCCATTTACGGCACTGTGTAATATCAGTCTCACACACTTTGTAGAATTTCCACACAGCTGACATGTTTTAGCAGCAGCTCTTAGAGGGCTAACATTATGTCTATACTCATTGAATCTGGAGTTACAATACATAACTATTGTTTTATTTGCAGCAGCGTGCACGTGCCTGAGCAACCACGTGCAGCTCCTGAGACAGCCACGGGAGGACTTCACTACACATGAACAGTCAATCAGGCACAGGCATGTTGCTCTCTGCGGAGAGTGTTTAACTACAGTATATGTGTGTAGTAGTCATTCGACGGCTAGAAGAGATTAATACCATATGCCCGATCACGTTTTTTTAAATATCGACCTATCGATCAATTGGGGCATCTCTATAAAACATCATTATGTTAAAGTAAGTCTATAAACCAATGTCTTAAGAAATAATTTCAAAGGTGCCAAGGATTTTAAACCTTGAGCTCATAAGGCTAAGAACTCTAAGAACCCTGATTGGCAAAGCCTGATCACCTCTTACTAATATTATCCCTGTATGTTCCTGTGTTGTAAGTATATTATGATTTTTAGTATAGTGTTGTGAATGCATGTTTCCACTATTCTTTGAAGGGGGTTGCTAAGCAGACTTAAATACAGTGTGCATGGTTTTTAAATGTTGGGGCGCCCCCTTTTGGACATAGTAAGACATGTTTTCCCTGATTGATTTCTTAAAATTATTTCTTAAAACTTAGGCAAAATAATGATTTTTCTTTTTTTATAAAACAATGTATATCAATGTTATTTCTCTGTTTCTTTTTATTGATTTGTTAAACTATTATAACCTTTCAGAAACTGCCAGTATAAAGACATATAAGACATTTATATAAAGATATATAAATAGCTATGTTCGCACCCATTAATGATGCAGCCATCCCTTTTGCCAGGCAGTAACAAGGTGTATGATTTAGAAGGCCTTTTTCTAAGATTTTGCGCTTTAATTAAAGGTCCTTTAGAAGCACCAACTAATCCACTTTTCATCAAACTAAAAACACTACAATTCAGAGATATTGTTGACTTTAAAACTGCACAAATTATGTACAAAGTAAATAGTCAACAGCTATCGAACAGTATTATGGGCTGAAATATGTGCCACCAGAAACTGAATTTGAATCATTTATATTTGAATTTGAATTGATAAACTTGGATAATTGCATTGAAAAACTGAATTTGAATCACATAATATGAAATTGTATTGTTTAATTTGAATCATTGCATTGAAAATCTGAATCTGAATAGTATAATTTGAAATTGAATTTATTCGTTTGGAACTGAAGTCCAATCAAATTTGATCTTTACTGAAAATTCAACTCTCTATATAGCTTCACATTCAGTTCTCACAATTCAGGTTCAGTTCACCAAATTCAATTTCAAGTTACTGTCATAGACAGTACATAAACTGGACCAACAGATCCTGTTGCTCTGGACGGAGACCAGTGAAGGATATTAGAAGCACTTTTCCGGTGATGGCTGAGCGTTACTGCGCAGCCTCCAACTGAGCTCAAAGACATAGGCGTGACGTGAGCAACCTGTCTGAAAGTTGTAAGCCTTCTGGTAGCTGTGCCAAGAGAAATCTCAATCATTCCCAATCTTACAGAGATGGAGAGCGTAGGTATATGTAAGGAGATAACATAGGCACAGGCTAATTATTGCTAACTAAAATGCTAGTTAACATTAGTAATTAAACTTAAACAGCGAATTAAAGTCGAAACTGCCTGCAAGCTTCTCCTGTACTGTACGGTAATTCCTCTACCATGCGACAGTAAGTCCCAGCTGTGCCAAGAGAAATCTCAATCATTCCGAATATTGCAGAGACGGAGAGCTTAGGTATATGTAAGGAGATAACATGGACACAGGCTAATTATTGCTAACTAAAATGCTAGTTAACATTAGTAATTAAACTTAAACAGCTAATGTAAGTCGAAACTGCCTGCGAGCTTCTCCTGTACTGTACAGTAATTCCTCTACCATGCGACAGTAAGTCCTGTGGTTATGACACAATTGTTAGCCTATTTTTACAAAAACGTCTGCTACGGAGCCATAGCATGAGATACAAGGTAATGGAGCCGTTTATACATGTTGTGTTTCTTTAGAAATAAATAATGGACAAAAAAAGTCTTTAAACGCTTCAGATGTAAAGTTATTCGCTGTCAAAGTGACGTCAAAATGAATGGCAGTCAATGGGATGCTAACGGGGGGTGAGTGCTTGTTAGCATCAAAATGGCGCCATAAGAGGTACGTGTAACGGTACAATGGCGGACTCAAATGCACGACTCAGATAGGTAATCACAGGTAAGTCTTTTATTGTTCAAAGAACAATGCAAGCGAAGGTACAAAAAGTGGCAGGCAAAACTCGTGGTCAAAAAACAAAGCAATAGTCAGAAAAACACTGGGAATACAAACACAAGGAATAACGCTGTAGAGAGTGATTTACATTCAACTACAATCTGGCACAGGTAAGTGGGAATGGTGAGTATTTAAGCATGGGGATTGGGGAAGCTGAAAACAAACAGGTGAAACACATTAGGGGCGGGGACGGTAATCACACAGGCGGGAAAGCAGACAAAGGGAGGAAGGCAAGAGACCTGAAATGAGAGTAGGTGAATATTTCAAAAATAAAACAGGAAATGCAAATAAACAAACAAAGCACAGAATAAAAGCAGGAGCTGAACCTGACAGTACACGTTGTGAGGAGAAGCTTACCCCCTTGGTCATGATCTCCCGTCTCATGCCCTGCCGCCCCAGAGCTTCTACTTTTCAAAGTAAAAGCTTGTGTATGGAATAAAATACTTGAAAAAAATATCTGTCTATAAGATAAATGCTATATCATGCTAATGAATAAAATACTTAAAAATATATTTGGTGTTTTTTTAACTAAAGGCAATAAGTAAAAAGTAATGGCAATCATATACAAACATACAAATGATCTGTCTATAAGATAAATGCAGACTATCATGCTGATGAATAAAATATTTAAAAATATATGTCTATAGACCACATATGTCAAACTCAAGCCCCTCGCACATTCTGATCCGGCCCGCATATCAATTTAGGTTCACAATACATTTTGGCCCACCTAGTTGTGCGCCAAACCAAAAACATGGGAAACTGTTTTTCAACTTGCAATTACACGATACTCAAAGCAGAATTTGGCAAATTTGCCGACTTTGAGACTCAGAAATTCCCACAGAACCAGAGAGTTTGCATATTCAGGCTGTGAAAGAGCTTGTTGTGAGTCAGCTGTGTGGTAGCCTACTTAGAAAATGTAATCGTTTTGCTTGATTTGCTAAATTCTAGGATGGCTTTGGAACTTTTTTGCTCACTTTTTCAGTGGAATGCAGCCATCATTAATGATTTTGAATGCACGTGTTGCTTTTCCTGCTATGACATGTCAACATGTCTGCCGTGAAAAAGGTCTATTTGAAGTGCAGCAGTTAAACTCGGCTCTGACTGCACACGTGCTCCCGTGGCCAGGGGATACAAATCCTGGCGGGGATAAGTACCTTGGCACGACAGCGGGAAAACATTTGGCCTCATTTGCCACAATCGTTTCCAAAGAACGGGGTCGCCCCGCCATTTTTTCGCATGTAAATAATGCACATTTACAACAAAATGACTTTTTGAGCGGCAAACATGTCACGCGCACATTAATTACTAATTTTGGACACTAAACTGCATGTATACCGACAACAGCATAGCACAAAGCTGATGGAGGGAACTAACCTTCATGTTGAATGGCATTCTTTACATGCACCTCCATGTGCTGCAAAACCTTTTGCCTACACCGGGGCTTGTATATTGAAGTGGGGCAAAGGGGACAATGATGGTCGGTACAGCACACCGTGTTAGGCTCTCGTTTTTGACCCAGAACTCAGAGACAGGCAACACGGACACAGAGGAGCAGTTAAAGTGTTTATTAGACACACTAGAATAATGCAGAGAGGAATAGTACAGGTTTGAGTTGCTCCAGGTCAGGACTGAAGCTGGAGTTGGGCAGACTGGAGTGTGGCAAGGCAGAACTGAGACTTGACGTAGGGTGGCGGTAAGACTCCAGTCTTGACTCACCCAGGTGATCAGTTCGGGGAGGCGATGAGAGCTGAGTGATGAGGCGAGTGGCGATGAGAGCTGAGTGGCGAGGCAAGCAGCGATGAGAGCTGAGTGGCGAGGCAAGCAGTGATGAGAGCTGAGTGATGAGGCAAGCGGCGATGAGAGCTGAGTGGCGAGGTGAGCAAGCAGCAGGCAAGCAGGTCACAGCAGGGGAGCAGCAGGTAGGTAGCAGGTTCAGAAACGGGATCTGAACAGAGGAGACAAACGTTAACTAAAGCACAATGAAGTAACCAACACAGAGCAAGATTGCAGGAAAACTAGGAGCGGAATCTCTAGTTGTATATACTGAGCCAAGTTACCACTGGTATGATTGTAACGAACTGGCGCTGAAGAGGTGAACAGCCTGGATTGATAAACTGCTGGGTTGATTAGTGCAGAGCAGGAGAGAGTGGCCACGCCCCTTGACCTAGATCCTCTTGAGACTGCCTCTCGCCACAGCAGGTGATGACAAACACAGATAACAAACACAGGGGAAAAGGGAAGAGGAAAACAGGCAGGACAGGGAAAACAGAACTGACCCATAACACACATCGTGCATCATGTCACCTCCGGTGTGTCATTAACATTAGTAATTAAACTTAAACAGCTAATGTAAGTCAAAACAGCCTGCGAGCTTCTCCTGTACTATACGGTAATTCCTCTACTATACATGGATTTCTCTGCAATGTCATCACTGCTTGCGCACGCAACCGGGGTGCAGAAAGAAGACGTGTTTTGTGTAGCTAGTAGTAGTAGCTGCATAGCGCAAGTCAAAATGCCAAGGAGTTGTTGCGTGGTTAATTGTACAAACAGAGCCAGTGATGGGTGCCTGATGTTAGAGGCCTGATGTTAGAGGCTTACCCAAGGGGCTAATCTTCTCCTCACAACACGTAGATCCTATGGCGCCATTTTGATGCTAACAAGCACTCACCCCCCGTTAGCATCCCATTGACTGCCATTCATTTTGACGTCACTTTGACAGCGAATAACTTTACATCTGAAGCGTTTAAAGACTCTATTTGTCCATTGTTTATTTCTAAAGAAACACAACAATGTATAAAAGGCTCCATTACCTTGTATCTCACGTTATGGATCCATAGTAGACGTTTTTGTAAAAATAGGCTAACGATTGTGTCATTACCACGGGACTTACTGTCGCATGGTAGAGGAATTACTGTATAGTACAGGAGAAGCTCGCAGGTAGCTTACATTAACTGTTTAAGTTTAATTACTAATGTTAACTAGCATTTTAGTTAGCAATAATTAGCCTGTGTCCATGTTATCTCCTTACATATACCTGCTCTTCGTCTCTGCAATATTCGGAATGATTGAGATTTCTCTTGGCACAGCTACCAGAAGACTTACAACTTTCAGACAGGTTGCTCACGTCACATTTATGTCGTCTCTCTCAGTTGGAGGCTGCGCAGTACCGCTCGGCGCTCACCGGAAAAGTGCTTCTAATAGCCTTCACTGGTCTCTGTCCAGAGCAACGGGATCTGTTGGTCCATTCTATATACAGTCTATGGTTACTGTGACAGACATCCAGGTAGTTGGAGGATGAAGGAAGAACAATCGAGCGCAGATCGATAGATAGAGTTCAGTGGCGCAGGATCATCAGCACTAAAGATGCCAGACTATTGTGACTGCTTATGGATGTTCGAACGAAAGAAATGAAGAAAAAAAAAAACAGCAAGGGATAACAACATGAGTCTGCGGCTGCAGGATCTGGAGCTCACTGCCCGCTTCCTGGGAGCCAAAACCGGCACCATGCTGCTGGAGGCCCAGGCCGTACTGCTGGGCCCGCTGGAGGGAAGGTAAGCCCGGAAGAACCAGAACCAGGACTGAGCGGACTGTCACAGCCTGCTGAAGTTTAAATCACAGGTTTCCTAAAGGGAGTCTGGTGGGACTCGGACTGTGGACGACGAAACATGACTTTAAGTCTCGTTAAATAAATAAATACATGCAGAAATAAATGAATAAACAGTGGAGGAGTCAGCCTGGACATTTCAGTCTGTTTAAACTTTACTTTGAAGCAGAAACTCTTAGTTCAGAAGGGTGAAGTTTCCGTTTGGACTCAGATCTGTGAACTGATTATAATAAATATTCTTTGTATTAACACATTAATTAGTCTCTTTGTTTTGTTTGTTACTGCACATTATTATAAAGCTACACTTTTAAATCACAAACAAAACTAACTTAAATATTTATATAAATGTTCTAAGGAAGGAGACAACGATCAGATTAGAGTTGATAAAAATAGACTCAAATAATAATGTACTATTTTGTGTTTTAATGTGGAAACATCTTGTATAAACTCAGGGGACTGGCTCTTACATCACATTGTATTGCAGGCTTGCTGATGTACAAAGTAAACCAATACCATTCAAATGTTTAAATTAATTAACATGTATTTTCAAACATGGATAGTCACACCATTGTAGCCATTTTGCATGCAGTAGGCTAGGCTAGTTCATTTTAAGTTTACTTAAGTGGAAGAATGTGACTAATAAACCCAGGCCTACTAGCACTAGGCATTATATTTTGAACATGAAGTAGATTATATTAATATCAAAAGCTTACATTTTCTCTGGACTCCATACATGTCTGACCTTTGGAACAAACCAAAAAAACTAGAAAATGAGATTTTGATGATTTATGGTGATTTTATTTCTGTTAGGCCTTTGCCTACATTGACATCAGTGTCAATGTAGAGGAGTGGCTTCCCCGCAGCAAGATGGCAGCTCTATTGACACATTCGTTTCAATGAACAGCAGTAGCCAAGGTGACATCTAGTCAGTATATATATCTATGAGTCTCTGGGTCAAGACGAGGTAAGCACTTCCCACTCGTTTCATGGCAGGTACTGTACTTCAAAATGTAGGTGCTGATTGGCCGAAGAGGAGTCCTGTGTATCTTCGCCACTGAACTCTATCGATCTGCACTCGATTGCTCTTCCTTCATCCTCCAACTATCCGGATGTCTGTCACAGTAACTTGAAATTGAATTTGGTGAACTGAATCTGAATTGTGAGAACTGAATGTGAAGATATATAGAGTTGAATTTTCAGTGAGGATCAAATTTGATTGGACTTCACTTCCAAATGAATTAATTCAATTTCAAATTATACTATTCAGATTTTCAATGCAATGATTCAAATTAAACAATACAATTTCAAATTATGTGATTCAAATTCAGTTTTTCAATGCAATTATTCAAGTTTAGCAATTCAAATTCAAATATAAATTAAAGCTGCAAGCAGCATTGGATGGGCCCTCACGTCTCTGCGCGCGTCAGGGTTAGTGGCGGACGCTGCTCCTTGCGAGCGTGCATTTGCACTCAGACACTGCAAATCGCCACCAATGAAAAGGGAACTCCCTGCTGAGTTCAATGACACCTCACACAAGACTCTACCTTAAACGGTTCAAATGTTAAGAAATGGGGCGTGGCCTGAGTAAGTGGGCGTGGTTAAAGTATAGGGGACGACTCAGTATCACATGTAGACCACACATTATAAGTTTCATGTAAATCGGATGATGTTTGTCATATAAGGCTGATTTTCCTGTTGCCAGCGTGCTATGACCAAAAGTCAATATTGGCCTATATATGTCCTCAGGCCTGGGCTCTTGTTGATTGTGGGAAATTTCAAGCAGACATGACAATGTAGACTGTAGTTACAGCCACTTTCTCGTTCATCGCTAAACACTCAAAATGGCCACCACGCCACGCCCACACCTTTTAACGAAAGGTTTTTCTTTCAATAACTTTTCATCTTTAAGGTGTTGAGATGGTACAGACCAAATTTGAAGTCCATCGGATGAAATCTCTAGGAGGAGTTCGTTAAAGTATAGCACCTTGACTTAGGTCTACTTCCTGCTGCCACTATCGGCCTGCAGATGTCGTCAGGGTTGGACTCTAATGAATCCTGAAAAGTTTCGAGCCAATTGGACAACTCAAGTTACACCCACTTCCTGTTTCGATGGCGAAACGCACAAAATGGCCGACCCTGCCACGGCCATGCCCTATGACGAAAAGTTTTTCTTTTAATAACTTTTCATCTTTAACGTCTTAAGATGGCACGACCAAATTTGAAGTTGTGAAGAAATCTCTAAGAGGAGTTCGTTAAAGTACGACATGTGGAAATGGCCAAAATCGCACTAATTTCGAACTTTCAATTCAAAATGGCGGCCTTCCTGTTGGGTTTAGGGTATGGCTCCAATGACCTTTTTTGTAAGGCTTGACATGCTACATATGTGTACCAAGTTTCATTAGTCTACATTAAAAGTACTGCAGGGGCTACATTTTTTAAGTTTTGTAGGGGGCGCTAGTGAGCCATTTTTGTGCGCCTAGTGCCGAAACCCTTAAAATACATACATTTTCACCAGACTTGATGCGACCGCCAATTTTGGTGAGTTTTTGAGTATGTTAAGCCCCTCAAAAGGGCGATTAATTTGCCGGATAAAGAATAATAATAATTCGCCTTTGGCCGAGGCACTCGGGCCCTAATGATTCAAATTCAGTTTCTGGTGGCACATATTTCAGCCCATACAGTATCCAAGGGTTGTTTCAAATGAGAGAGAGCAAACATCACTTAAGAGGAACTTTTGTATTTCAAAGGAAACTTATAAGAACAAATGTTTAAGATCACTGCATCACAACCAAAGGAGTTAATTTACGGAACAGCTGCAGTGAAGAGATGAAATCATGTACAACAATGAGCAATTTTAAGAGACTATTTAAAATGAATATATTTAATAGTTATGAAAAGGACTCGAAGTGTTAGTATTGTATACTGACTGTATGGTTCCTGGGCTGATAAGTCTAGTTTGGATGGGTTATTATTCGGTTTGATATAGATAGACAGAAACGAAGAAGATAGATGGGGGAAAAAAAGTGTAAATGTGTGTGTATGCATGTATGTATGCATCTGTGTCTATGTCTATGCATGTGTTAATGTGAGTGTAGGTAGGTAGATATGTGTATGTAAATATGTATAAATGAGTGAAGCATCAAATAGTTTTTTGTATTTAACTAAAGGATAAAAATAGAAAAAGGGAAACTTGTTTTTCAACTGCTTTGTTATTGCTGTTTTGAAATTAATAAACAAACCTAAAAGGAAAAAGGGGGTAGGACCAGAAATGTTTTTTTCATGAACTTCTTCCTACTCCTTTTTGAACACGAGAATTTCTTATTTGAATCACTTGTGCTGAGATGTACATGTCCTTATTTATCTGTTATTTTATTTTTTTTTATATATATGTATATATATACACATATATAAATAAATATATATATATGTATATATTTTTACATGTTCAAACTAACTAATTACACCACATTAAACAGAGCATTAAATAACCTCAGAAATATAAATATGTCGTGTTATTTTCCTCATTATTTTAAAATAATAAAACATTTACTCCACGTATCACTGACAGTATAATATAGTTGCTATGGAGTTAGCGGCAGCTAGTAGTAATCCTACCAATAGTACATAAACTAGCTATAACACATGGCTTTGACTTTGGCTTTGATATTTAATTTGCTTCAACACATATATAAATATTGAATGGTTTATTGACACACTTTCTACAGTACTGCAAAGAAACATAGCCGCCTTAATGAGGTTAACTTACCCTCGACCAGCAGACACTATCGATTCTGCCATAGTTCGTTTAGTCAGCAGTGATACTAGCAGAAGTGGTCGCTATGGCAATGCGCATACTTGAATCTGGGGGGGGGGCTGAGCTTGTGAAGGGGGTTTGTATAGACCTCAACAACAGCCAACTCCGGAAGTAAGAATACAATACAATTTCTCCATTGACAATTGTTTTTGTCTTGTTTTGATATAAATGTCTTTTATTCGCGATGTCTTGGATAAGTAGGTTATTACCCACAATCCTAAGCGTAACAGCAACATCTCTGATTTGTCCAACTCGTTGTTACCATAGAAACGTTTACCGTATCCGCAATCCGCGAACGGCTAGAGTGAGCTTCTGCCATTGAAGTCTATGATGGTTTATGTACACGGTCTTAGTTGTACCTTTGCCTTTTTTGCCGTTTTCAAAATGTTTTTTTGCGCCGAATCAAATGTTTTATGGTCACCATTCATCTCGTAGCTGGTTAGCTTTGTTCCAGACTTAAAACTCTTTATATAAGCAATTTTCGAAACGTCAATGAAACAATTGAATGGGGAAAAACACTTCCGGAACCAGAGCCGTTAATAAAGTGGGCAGTCACTGTTGAGCTCTATTTGTTTGG
This sequence comes from Sander vitreus, assembly GCF_031162955.1. Taxonomy (NCBI): domain Eukaryota; kingdom Metazoa; phylum Chordata; class Actinopteri; order Perciformes; family Percidae; genus Sander; species Sander vitreus. The sequence continues at coordinate 32,142,716 of NC_135858.1, read as the reverse complement.
CAGTTGAGCTCAAATATCAACAGTCTTTGCGCAGCATTGCTTACTCCACATTTAAAGCCTAAATCTAGTTAAAATGTAATGAAATACAGATAGACAATCTGTGTTAATTGACCTATGGGTCACAACTTGCCAATCGTATCACCACACAGAAAAAAGCATACATCTATAAATCCGGGAACCTCTGTATGTGTGTGTGTGTGTGTCTGTTGTCTTGAAATATCTCATGAACCGTTTATCCAATCTACTTCAGACTTGGTTTCCTGGGTACCCAATGAACTTGGGGTTTGGAATTTGGTGATTGGTCTGGCAATGCAAGACTGACGGGGCAAAGAGAGCAGTCTTCCTCAGATTCACCTTGGGTCCGTTTTTTTAAGTGTGTTGCTAACTTATAACACTAATAACATTACCGTCGGCAAAATACCCCCACGAATCAAATTCACATTCAACATTTAACCGTCAAGCCACTAAGCCTGTTTGGAAATGAATAGGCCTACCTCTGCTGAAGTGTTAAATTCGGCAATGAGATGAGGCAAATGTCTGATTACTCCACATTTTAATTGTAATATTTTTAGAGTAAAATCTAATTTTGCAACGTTCTCTGTCAGGTAACTGTAGTAGTACAGTGTTTTCCTCTGAAGTAGGAGTACACAGTAAGTCAATGGTAGGCTACACAGTGTGGCTGCATATTAATTGCTTTGAGGTCCTTCTGTAAGTAATTTTGGGCAACAATGGTTCTGGAAAAAGCTACAAGCTGCTGCTCCTAGTTAGCTTCTCTGTCTCTCCTCTCTCCCTCCCTCTGTCTGTCCTAATTGCAGGAGAGGAGTCTGGTGTGCGGGGAGTCAGGGTTCTAGCTGCCTCTCATCTACCACAATCAACCTCTGCTTCATATACCTGGTCAGATCATAGTCAAGATGACCACAGTTAGTCTCGCTCCTGACAAACCTTGCTATCTGTTTAGTCATTTGTATGTTTGCCTGTCCTGATCCTTTCTCTTGTGCCTCAGCTGCCATTGGAACCTGACTCCTGCTACTGCTTCACTCCTGCCATCCACCAGACCAGACAACCACCACTGGACCCCACCACTAGCCAGCCTACTGTCTTCCTCTGACGGACCTGCTTCTTCCCAGAAACCACCGGACCTGTTCTCCACCCTGGAAACCTGGACTTGCTTTTCCCCCTCCGAAACATGGACTCGATACTTGAGTACTTTAAATAAACCCTGTTAATTCACACTCCTTGCTCTGCGTTCTGTCTGCATTTGGGTTCTGTTCACCATTCAAACAAGCAGCAATACCACAGGCAAGCAATCGGCCTGTTCCAAACAGGCACATTTTGAATGGGCACTGTGCTAGTACTAATGGATGAGAGGCTCATGCTCCTTGGCTGAGCTATAACCGTAGCTAACCAATACTCCTAGCTCACCTGAGCTAGCTAACGCTACAGTTCAGCACACACTACAAGCCTCTCGTCCATTAGTATGCTTCCTTCTGCGTGGTGATACGGTTGATAGGTGTAGTTTGGTAGAAAGAAAGTTCCTACATGCGACTACTCACAACACCATTAAAGCTAGTTGTTTTTTACTTTTAATAAAACACTACTTTTTGTCATATTTGCTCAAAGTGTCACTATATAATGACAGTACTACATGAATCAGATCATCTGTGAAAAACAAATCCCATTCCTCTGCCTTCTCCTGGTGCTTCTAATGGCATAAGGAAAACAATCAATCAGAGCCTAATGCAGTGTCTATGACTGAATAAAATGCAATAATCACATAAAAATAAATCAGAGACCTGAAGGAGTTAGATGTGTTGCAATGATTTATCCTGTTGATATTGTACAACAGGATAAATATGGACCATATTATTTTTGTTTTGTTTTTTTGCACTTAACTTTTAAACAGATTCCATAGGTGTATCAATGACCTTGTCACACAATCAAAAAAATGCTTTTGATAGGGATTTAATCATTGATCCGGTTGATATTGATTTGATTAGTGATGAATGTACTTGGAATGTGTTATCCAATAATGACCCAGCTATCAAATGCCTTAATGTGATGAACCAAAATGTAATTGATAACTGCAAGTATTTCCTTGATGATGAAAAAAAAAAAAAAACTGCAATCAAATTCATAATCATAGTCTATCTTTTTTGCATATAAATGCACGTAGTCTCTCAAAAAAATTTGACCATCTTGCTTTGACTATTTCCAACCTCAATTATCCCTTTTCTGTTATTGGTATTACTGAATCGTGGTTACATAAAGATAGCTCTGACTATTATATTTTGAGTAATTATAAAAAATATTCATAGATGCAGAAGAACTAAACTAGGAGGTGGTGTTTCTTTGTATGTGACTAACAACTGGGAGTTCAAAGAAAGACCTGACATTGAAAATTGCTTTGGGCTGTCTGGAGAAACAGTATTTATTGAGATAAGGGGACAGACCAGCACAACTGTGTACTCAAGCATCACACTGATGGAAGAGCTGAACACCTTCTTTGAACGCTATGAGATCCCACCCCAACAGTCTGCAGTCACACCACCTCAGCCCCAACCAGCCCCTAGATCCCAACCACTGACTGTGCAGGCACAGGATGTGAAAGTAATGCTCAGTAGGGTGAACCCCAGGAAAGCAGCAGGACCCGACAGTGTTCTTGGGAAAGTACTCAGGGCCTGTGCTGACCAGCTTTCACAGGTCTTCACCAACATTTTCAACCTCTCCCTGACACAGGCTACCATCCCAGCCTGTCTAAAGTCAGCCACCATCATCCCTGTACCCAAAAAATCCAATACGGACAGCCTTAATGACTACCGCCCAGTGGCACTAACACCCATCATCACCAAGTGCCTGGAACGGCTGGTCTTGGGTCACATCAAAGACTGCCTTCCTCCCTTCTTCGACCCCCACCAATTAGCTTATAGAGCAAATTGATCGACTGAGGACGCCATAGCCATCACCCTACACACCGCGCTGAGCCACCTAGCGCACAGAGAGCGCTATGTCAGGATGCTCTTCATCAACTACAGCTCAGCCTTCAACACAATCATCCCCGACATCCTGGTCAGCAAACTGTCTGATCTAGGACTCCACCCACTCACCTGCTCCTGGATCAAGGACTTTCTCTCTAACAGACCCCAGACAGTAAAACTCGGACCTAACCTCTCTTCCACCCAGTCTTTGAGCACGGGCTCCCCACAAGGGTGTGTGCTGAGCCCACTGCTCTACACCCTCTACACCGCCGACTGCAGACCCGTCCACACCAGCATACTGAAGTTTGCTGACGACACAACGGTGGTGGGGCTGATCTCTGAGGGAGACGAGTCAGCCTACAGAGACGAGGTCCTGAAATTGTCAATAACCAATAACCAGTACTTTTAGTGTGTATAGTTGTCTATTTTTGTGTATATATCTCTTTCAAATTCTGTGTGTATATACATTTTGTATATTTCTTTCTAATTTGTTATTGTTATACTATTTATTTCTTGTCTTTTAGATTTAGATTGATAATACTGGGGACTCTGGTTATGTTTGATTTGATACAACATTAATATTTAGTGTTAAAATGGCATATATTGTTAAGCTCAATGGACAGCATAGAATTTGTGCATTAAGTTTACATTTAAGTAGTTGTTGAATTCACCAATTGTAAAAATATCTACTCAGTTGTTTAATGTGTATTTGACACAGTTACTTTCTTGTTCAACAAAATGAACATTGTGGTCACTTAACACATCAAAAACACAATAATTACAACATGAGTTGCAGTTATGCTAGGAATTTTGGATTATATTTTTAATTGTAATCCATCCTTTCAGGACTTGTTCAGGAATCATAGTGTCGGGTTACAGCAAGTCCATGAACAGTATGACATGTAAAGAGTTATGAATTCAAACTTATTTTTCACTTGTATTGTTAAAAAAAACAAAGCAGTAAATATACTGAAAATTGATGCCGGGAATCACTGGTCGCTTACTACAATATCAAAATATTTTGCCCACGGTAAAAGCATCAGTGCACAAATGACAGAGCTTAATGGTTTATATTATACACATTGTGTTTAACCATAAAAGAAAAGATACCCCTATAAAAAGTAAAATGTTTCTCAAAATGCAGTTATTTAGTTTTTATTTATTTAATTAAAAATAGCTTTCAAAGTTTTACAGATAGCTGAGTTATACTGAGTGTCCAAAAAACAGTCAGCATTTTTACCATACACACACACATACAGTATATATGAACACATCATTCAGGCATAAACTGACATAAGGTGCAACTGCCAGAAAGGAAAAAAAGGAATACAGTAACTCTGGCTCAGAAATACAACACTATCACAATATTGGTGCCACTGTATCAATAAAATAACTCAACGTCAAATCATGTTATAAAACCATTTGAATCAATTGTCCTACCTCATAGGTTTTTTTTTTTTTCATATAACTTTTTTCACAATAAAAGCTCAGTCCCAGACATCCGGGACGTGATGTCAGGCTTTCCCCCTCACCTTCTGCTCAGGTTGAGATGATAAGAATGATGGCCAGAAAAGGTGCGTGTGCATATGAGGAGGTATTTTCTGTGATTTTTAAAAAAAATATTTTTATCAATTATCAATTTTATTGAAAAATAATGTGATTAGCATTAAGAACAACCTGCATAAAAACATAATCTAAATTAATCTACAAACCTTTGTGCAAGTAACTTATCAACTACCAAAACGTAATACAATATACATGTTCATGTCATTTATTAGGCATACTTTGCAACATAATGTCAAGAAATATCCCTATATAATGAACCTGTACCTGCTACAGTGCGTGGTCACCTAAACGTTAGGCCTACCTGTTGTTTGGTTTGCCTCGGCTAAAAAGAGAACAGGGAGTCTGATTTTAATAAACATTCAGCTAACGTGATTGTTTTGTTGAGTCATAGGCAGTGTATTTATACAGCAAATTTGACATTGTTAATGAAATATCCTATCATTTTTGACCTTTTTAAAAAAAAGTTTTTTCTTCCCTTCTCAGTTACATTTAACCAAATTTAAACAACGTTTAGCCTAACTTACAAAGGGTATGCAGGCAACATCAATCCATGCACCAACAGAGCACGTTCTTCAAAAGATGGCGCCCCATAAAATTAAGCAGGGCATAAGGTCAACCTCACATTCTTTATAATAGACAATTTTATGCAACGGTAAATAGACTAGCACTGAGTATCACCAATAAAATTAGACTTGTTGCTCTGAAATTTCCTTACAATAGTGATATTATGGGCTCATAGCTAAACAGAGAATTGTAGGTTAGAATGTGTTTTAATGAAAGCATGGTGGTGTGTGAGTTAACTTCAGGTGGGCCTGTATTTAATAGGCCCTTTTCACAGTAGACATTTTGTCATGTCATAGGGCCAACGCATGTAGATACCGCGTTGCTTGCTGCTGCGATATGTCGGCGGCCACTATTTGCATGTGTGTCTATCGAGGCAAGTACACAGGCACAATTAAAATCGTAATTTTTCATTACATTTTCTTGCTTTTCTACAAATGCCACATATGTGATATATGTGTAAATATTAACATTATTTGTGGCATTTAGCCTATATCATTGTGAGTTTTAAAAATAAATTCACCCACATACTATTGTCATGAAGGGTGTAATTAGCTATAGAGACAAAACCTGTTTTTTGTAGTAGACTTTAACGTTAAACATGTTTATTGCATTGCTATATATATATACACACACCTCTGCTACAAACCAGATTAACTGAAAACGCCTGTTCAGGGCTGTTACATGTGCCTCTTGTGTGTGTGTGTGTGTGTGTGTGTGTGTGTGTGTGTGTGTGTTTTGTTCTCTCTCTCTCTCTCTCTCTCTCTCTCTCTCTCTCTCTGTCTTTCTGCCCTCCTCCCTCTGCCTGTTGCACACCTGAGTGTAATCAGTGTTCAGGTAGAGTGGGGGAGGTGATAAGAGGGCAGAGAGTGGAGAACACACCAGAGCACACCAGTGAGGAGTTTTCTCCTTATCTTTTTTTTTCTTCTTCCCTCCACAACAAGCAGGTTTGTGTTTGCCCTACCTCCTTGCACATTTAGGTGCTGGAGTTTTGTTATTTTAGTTTATTGTGTTAGTTTGGGCTGGAGGTTACCGGTAGTTCAGTTATTTGTCTCTTTTGTTTGTTTTAGGATTAGTTTTTTAGTTTAGGGGGAGACGCGGGGAGCGACGGCCCACTGTGAGGTTGGTCCAGCGTCTTCCCATCTTTTGTTCTTTTTGGCCGGGGTCTCCAGTCCCTTTTTGTTTTTCCTTGTTTGTTACTTTTGGGAATATTCTTTATTTAATAAAGCTTGTTGGTTAATTCTTAACTTTGTGTCTGGCATCCTTTTTATATGTTGCATCCTCAAATCCCTTTTGAGCCTTGGTTTGTCCCTTTTGTAAATGGAGGCCGTAACATATTTGGGGGCTCGTCTAAACGCGGTTTTCCGCATGAGTGGTATTTGTAGGCTTTGAGGTGTGGTGGAGTGTTGCTTTTTGCCTCAGCGTGTGGCTGTGCTTTTTTGCTTTTGGCATGGTTACTTGTGTTGGTAAACTGTATCATAGTCTCTCTGTGTTAATTGAAGTGTGTTTTGACACTGGGGGATGATTACTTTGATACTTTGTGTTTGCCGTGTCTTCATGTTGCCTACTTTTTGTGCTTTGTTGTTCATTCATGCACATGTTTGGATGCCTTCGATTTTGGTGCTGCTGCTCCTTGAGTTTGTTGGGTGTGCTGTGCCAATATTTTTTTCAGGTGGTATATTTTTCCAGCCCGTTGTACCCTCTCTGACTTGACAGGGGAGGTTCTTTTTATAGTGATCGGTTAGTCAGGGTTGTGCTGTTCGCTCTTGACAATGGAGTTTAATGTTGATGAATTTGTAGCGCAGCCGAGCCTTGATAAATTACATCCATGCACGAAAGGGCATTTGGTTGTTATTGCCGATCATTTTGGTATCACTGTGCCTAAACGGGCGAAAAAGAATGTATTAAAATCCAAATTGGTGGCTGCTTTAATTGTTAAAGGGGTGTTGCCTTCTGACACCGGTGTTGCCACTAGGAGTCCTTCTCCTTCAGGAACATATGACGTGGGGGTACAGCTCCATCTGAAGGAGTTAGAACTTGAAATGTTGAAATGAAAAAATTGAGGTTGACAGACAGCTTCGTTTGAAGGAGCTTGACATGGAGAGGTCTTTCCCCCCCCCTCCTCACCCATGGTGTCTCAATCGCATGTATTTGATATTAACAAGTGTATTCGTTTGGTGAGAGGGATTTGGATAAATATTTCACTTTGTTTGAGCGTGTTGCGAACACGTTGATGTGGCCTACGTATGTTTAGCCACTGCTTTTGCAGTGTGTGTTCACTGGCAAGGCTCAAGAAGCCTATGCATCCTTGTCACCGGAGTGGAGTCTGGATTATGACAACGTAAAGGCAGCTGTGCTGAGGGCATATGAACTGGTGCCTGAGGCATATCGCCCAAATTTTTGGTGGTTCAAGAAAACTGACAGCCAGACTTATGTTGAGTTTGGCCATGACAAGGAAGTTATGTTTGATCGTTGGTGCCAGTCTCAGAACAACATTGATTTTGGTGGTTTGCGTAATCTGTTATTGCTGGAAGAATTTAAGAAATGCTTGCCAGACAAAATTGCCACTTACATTAAAGAACAGAAGGTATCCAAGGTCTCTGATGCCGCTGTTATGGCTGATGAGTGCGTCCTCACACACAGGGACACCTTTGAAAAATCTCACCTGTCTTTTGATCGTGGTGTTTCTGTAGCCAAATCTTTTCTTTTCCGTGTGAAATCCAACTCTCAGGGCGAGATTAAAGCTAACAGTAGGGAAGTTGTGGACACCAGTGTCAGACCAGTCTGTTTATACTGTAAAAAGCGTGGCCACACCATAAATCACTGTTTTGCCTTGAATAAACGGAATAGATAGCAGTAAATCTGATGAAAACAGAATCTTTGCCGGAACAGGTTTTGCCCATACAATCCACTTCAGTTAAATCTGATCTTGACGCGTATGCTCCATTTATCATGAAGGGTTTTGTGTTGCTGTCAGAGGAGGACCCCAAAGTCCCTGTTACCATCCTGAGGGATAGTGCAGCTTCGCAGTCAGTCATTCTGGAAGGCGTGCTGCCATTTTCAGATAAATCCTCTGTCAATTCTGAAGCTTTGGTTCGAGGCTTTGGTATGCAGTTTGTGGGCGTGCCGTTGCATGCTATTCACCTCGATTCTGAGATGGTGAATGGGCGTGTAGTGGTAGGAGTACGTCCTCAATTTCCTATTGAGGGAGTGTCTTTCATTTTGGGCAACGATTTGGCTGGAGGAAAAGTGCTTTTAAATCCTGAAGTAACTGCTGTTCCCCTTTCTGAAAACCCAGATGACCTGGAGCAGAGGTTCCCAGAGGTGTTTTCAGTCTGCGCTGTCACTCGTGCGACGTCTACGAGACTGAAGCAAGGTTTGCCTGATGACGGGGGCGAGTTGGAATTGGCTGACGGTTTCATGGCTGATTCTGACTTTCTAGTTTCCTCTCCAGTCTTTTCTCCCACTCTGCCTCTATCAGTAGTCCCTCCTGTGGCGTCGGCGGTTTCCTCTCCTGATAAGGAGCCTAGCTCTAAAATGTGCATGTCACGGGAGCAGCTGATTGTTGAACAGAAACATGATTTGTCATTAGCTTCTTGTTTTAATACTGTCGTTCCAGCAGATGAAGTTGAGAAGATGGCCACTGGTTACTTTTTGAAGGACAGTGTGCTTGTGCGTAAATGGATACCGCCGCATCTATCCGCACAGGATGACTGGGGGGTGGTGACTCAAATTATAGTTCCCAAGACTCACCGGCATGAAATTCTCAAACTTGCTCATGATAATCTGCTTGCGGGCCATTTAGGAGTGAATAAAACATATGATCGCGTTTTGCGGTGTTTTTTTCTGGCCAGGATTGAAACGTGATGTCAGATCTCGGGTAAACCAAATCAAACCATTCCACCATTCCCGCTCATGACGGAACCATTTGAACGGGTGATTGTTGACTGTGTTGGTCCTTTGCCATATACGAAATCGGGCAACAAGTTTCTTTTGACTATTATGTGTTCGGCAACTCGGTTTCCTGAAGCCATTCCACTGCGTAAAATCACGACTAAAAATGTTGTGAAAGCACTGCTGAAATTCTTTTCGGTGTTTGGGTTGTCTAAGATAATACAAACTGACCAGGGTTTCAATTTCATGTCGAGGATTTTTGCACAAGTTATGAAGCAGCTCGACGTCACTCACTGTTGTTCTAGCGCATATCACCCAGAGAGTCAGGGGGCGATTGAATGATTCCATCAGACTTTAAAGTCTATGCTCCGCACTTACTGTCTTGAGTCCAGTAAGGATTGGGATGAGGGTGTCCACCTCCTCCTTTTTGCTACCCGTGAGGTGGTTCAGGAGTCCTTGGGCTTTAGTCCAGCAGAGTTGGTGTTTTCACACACTGTGCGTGGCCCTCTTAAACTCTTGCAAGAGAAATGGCTGGATAACGATACATCACAAAACTTGTTTGATTTTGTCAGCAATTTTTGTTTCAAGCTTCACTGTGCTTGTGAATTGGCAAAGCAGAACTTGTCCATTGCGCAAACAAAGATGAAAAGATGGTTTGATTTGGATGCTAAAATTAGATCTTTCAGTCCAGGTGATAAGGTATTATTGCCCATTCCTTATTCTGCATTGCAGGCTCGTTACGGCGGTCCATATGTAGTTCAACGTAAAGTGAGCGACCGGGACTATATAGTTGCCACTCCGGAGCGTCGGTGGCGAAGTAGGTTGTGTCACATAAATATGTTGAAGCCATATCTGGACAGAGAAGCGAACCCTCAGTCCTCCTGTCAGTGCAGTCAAAGCGGTTGTGGCGCCTTCCAGTGCTGAAATGATTGAGGCCCAGGCAACTGTGGTCTTGTCCGGTGCTGATTCCACTGTGGCCCTGACAGCTTTGACGATGTCTGATGTTGAGGATGTTGTTGTTCAAGGTCGGTTGAAAAATTCTGAAATTTTGTCCAAACTTGATGAGTTTTCCACATTTAACTCAGATTCAGCATGAGGATGTGGTCAGTCTAAGTTCTCATATCTCTCAGTTAGCATGTGCTACAGCATGACATTGATGTGGGTGGTTCACCGCCAATAAAGCAGCATCCCTACCGAGTCAAAAGCAGGTTGATTATATGTTGGAGTGCGGCAGTGCAGCTGCTAAGTCCGATGGCTCTGACCAATTCTGCACAGATTTCCAAAAGGTGAATGGGGTCACGAAGCCGGATTGTTATCCTCTTCCCCGGGTTGAGGGGATAATTGATAATGTTGACAGTGCCAATTATGTGACAAAGCTGGACCTGTTAAAAGGGTATTGGCAGGTGCCACTAACTCCTCGGGCGAGGGAGATTTCCGCATTTGTGACCCCTGACGCGTTCTTGCAGTATACAGTGATGCTATTTTGGCGTGCATAACGCGCCTGCTACTTTTCAGCGCTTGGTAAACAGTCTTATCGGGTTTGTCGGGGTGTGAAGCCTATTTGGACGATATTGTAATCTACTCCGGTTCATGGGATGACCACATTCAGCAGCTTCATGCAGTGTTTGGAAGGCTGCGTGATGCTAATCTCACCCTCATTTTGGCGAAATGCGAATTTGGTCAAGCTATTGTACAGTATTGTACCGCAACAACTCATGAGTCTTGTGATTACTATATTTAGACTACAGTAGATAAAGAGGTTATGCAGAACAATGCATGCAACAAAATGTAATTGAACATAATTTCTTCTGTATCTTTGCAGATTATAGCAAGGCTTCAAAATGACTTTGGAATTGTAAACTCTGCGATTTCCACTGTCAATCAAAAAACAGTCTTTTCCATCATTACTCTGCAATTCAAATCACCTGAAGACTTGTGGTTACGAAAAGGTGTTTGAGCCACTTCTGAATGATTTGAGAGTCCTAGAAAGCGATGGAGTGTTGGCGAAAATGTTCATGGGACATTGCTGTGTGTTGTGGCAGACAATTTAGCTGCACATGGACTGGCAGGGTTTAAAGAAAACTTCAGTGGACCATACCCTTGCAGATTTTGTTATGCATCCAAGGAAGAAATTCAAAGATGTGAGGCAACAACATTTGAGTTGAGGACAAAGGAAAGCCATGACCAGTTGTGTACTGACATTGAAACTGGCAATGTGATGGAGGATTATGGTGTAAAGGCCAATAATTGTTTTGCACAGCATCTAGAGTACTTTCATACCACAAGTGGATTTCCTCAAGACATACTCCATGACTTCTTAGACGGTGTGGTACCAATGGAGTTAGCTCTGTGTTTACAAGAGCTAATAAGAAAAAAATATTTCTCCCTGGAACAGTTGAATGAAGCTATCTTGCAGTTTCCTTTTGAGAATGCTGACAAAGTTGATCGGCCTCAGCCTATTCCCAAAAACTTTCCCAGAAGGAAAACCATTGGGGGCAATGGTCATGAAAATTTGGCACTGATACAGCTTCTTCCCAGCATTATTGGCACTGTGGTTCCTGCAGAGGACAAAGCTTGGCAGATCTTGATGGATTTAAAGGACTTGGTGGAATTAGTTTTATCCCCAGTTTTTACAGAGGATGTGTTACAGTACTTGTCGATGAAGATTTCTGACCATCGACAGTTATTCCAGGAGCTGTTTCCAAATGTCAGATTGTGCCCAAAACACCATTACGTTGAGCACTATCCACAGATGATTCGCTGTTTGGCCCTCTTGTGCATTTTTGGACCATTAGATTTGAGGGGAAACACAAAGTGTTTAAGAAAATAGTACATGATGCTCAGAACTTCAAAAACATCCCTTAAACACTTGCTTACAAGAATCAGCAACTGATGGCCTATTATTTGTCATTGCCCAATTTCTTCAAGCCCTCAGTGGAGACCTTTGCTGTGAAAAATGGGTTTGTAAACACACTTACGCCAGAAGCCCAGAGCGCCATACATCAGATAACAAACAGTACCACAGTGTACCACACTTCAAAAATTGCCATAGACAGCATTTGCTATGCCAGTGGCATTTGTGTGCACAGGAGTGAGAGGGGGGTTACCCCAGTTAAAACAGATTGTGGATATAGGCTACTTCTTGTCAATGACTAGTTTTGACTGCCAGAATTACCAGTCCTGGTTCAGAGAACACCTTCGTGCATATGAGGTGACTGCACAAGAATCACATGACATAAAGAGGCCATCAGAACTCCATGATGTTAACCCACTAACCGCCTACATGAAAAATAGACTCCTTAACATCAAGCACTTCATTCTTCTGGACTAAATGCAGGTGGCACTAGGTGAACATGAAGTTACAAAATGTAATTTAGCCATTAGAATTGGGATGAAGAATGATGGAATGGAGACTGGTTTTCAAAGTCACAACAGAACCCTGTATGGGTGAAATCAGAAAATAACCTCATTACAAGTCTAATTGTGAAACCCACACAGACAGACAAAATGGATTGTAACCCTATACTCTTCTCACCAGTTGTAGGACCATGGCAGAACCAGATACATTTCGTCTAACTTGAAAGACTCAGATTTGAACGTCGTCTGGATTCTGTCCCTCAGCTGACTTGTTTGCTGCGCCAGAAACTGGACATCCCATTTAATTTTATGGTCCAATTTGAAGATCCTGACTTTAATAACCAGCTGGTAAATCTAAGCAGGATTGAGGAAATTCTGAACATGGGTACTGTTATGGGCAGCTCTCTCTCCGCCCCTGTTTTGGGTGTTTGTTTGTGCATCTCTGTGTGTATCTGTGTTTTTCCACCTGGAGTGCTGGAGGTGTGTTCAGAGGAAAGTAGGTCAAGGGGCGTGGCCGAATCAACACTGCACAGCCGTTCCTCACAGCTGCAGCTCATCTACAAGATTCATTCCAGCAATACTTAAACCCGGGCTGATCACCTCTTCGGCGCCACTTCGTTATCTACACCCATGTGGTAACTTGGCTCCGAGTTCTCAGTTTCCTCAAGTTGTGCCCGTGTTGTCTTGTGCACCCTAGCTTTTGTCTTTGTTCTCCTGAGCTCATACTTACCCTGTGTTTCTGTCCAGTGACCGCTCAGACCTGCTTCCTCCTCCGCTGTGCCTACAAGCTTCCAGCCTCACCGTCCAGCCTTATTCTCCACCTGTGGAAACTGTGAGCTCTTCCTGCCTGTCCGCCTCGAGTCTCGTACGACCTGGATCCTTCCCCCTCGGCTCGCCTCGGTACTTGGACCAGCCAGGAGATTCCCCGCTCAGACAAAACCCACACTGTATCTCTGAGTACTATTTTGTTCATTAAAACCTTTACAAACTGCTTTCATTGTCTGTGTGTGAAATCTCTGCGTTCTGGGTCAGAACAAGCCCCTAACAGGTACAGCCAAATTGGTGAAGACATTGGAGCATAACATTAGCTCAACATCAAGCTGGGCTAGTGATAATGGGGAAAGTGCAAGCAGCCAAACACCCCAAAGAACCTCTGCATGGCAACAAGTATTTCCTGTTCAGACGTTCTCACACGATATTGAGTTTCTATTAAGGGAAGCAAATACTGAGAAACAATAGCATGGAAGGCGCCTGACTTTAACAAAAGAGCAAGATCCTTGATGGAATGGCTTGTGCGATCTACGAGTACAAAGCTTACCCAAGTGGCAGCGAAATTTTTAAGGCTGCTGAGGCTTTGGTGCTCAAACATCCATGTTTAGAGGAGACGTGGTCCAAAAATGGTTGGGATGGCTGGAAGGACAGCCTGTCAAACAAAATGCTGTGCAAATCTGGATGCCCAGAGGTCAAAGTTAACAGTGGCAGGAGGAGCAGAGCCAATCCTAATGCAGCTTCACCACATGCTTCAATTAAGCGGCCACGGCGTGCAGAAGTTAATTAACTACCGCAGCTTCCTCAGGGGGAAACACTGGAGACTTTGGAAATGCTCAGAGTTGCCATGTTGAAATGGAGAACATTGGAGAACATTGAAAAAGACAGCATAGATTTATCTATGATAGACACCAACATGACCAAGACCTTTGCTGCAAGAAGGCTTGAAATTGTAATTTCGAGTCCCTCTGTAGCAGATGTTAAAGAAAGATGGCCAGCTCTTTTCCTGGAGCATCAGGTAAATAAAAATGTATTTCGAGCTATAGTTGATTTAATTATTTTTGTACTTGTAATATTGTGTGTTGTAGTTGGCTATCATCTGAGATGCATAGATTAAGATAAGGAGATCTGTTTTTGATGTAATGGGTGAGTGACTGAGGTCACTGTTTTTTATCAGGTTTATGCAGAATATCAACGCATCAGCAACCAGCGGCTGAGAGATGAACTGTATGCTGGATTGGATCAACACAAAGGATCGTTTGCTGGCTTTAGCCAGAGGGATGCAGGGAAAATCTGGTCAAAGTGCCCAGAAGAGATCATCCATTTTAAAGGCATACTCTGAGGTAAATAATGGCAACGTCCTGAGCAGATCATAGGATTAGTACAGGGGCCAATCCAAGCATATTTATTGGATCAATACCGACTTAAATAACTGATAAAAATCCAATCATTTTCTTTACTGTACTCCACTTGTGTTTAGTCCACCTCAGCTTGCTAGCGTTGCACTGCAAGCATTTTGCTTGTATATGTTAAGTGAAAACATGGATTACTATTAACCATTACCAAATCTGTTATCTCCTCTCTCTTCCTTTTTAGCAAAGTGCAGTTTACCCAACACTCAACTAGCAGCTTTTCATATTTAGCCACCACCGCTTTCTCCGCTTAAAATGGCAAATGAGTGGCAGGTCATAGCAGCGAGTTACTTTACCACCTGCCAAAAGTAAACTTTTGTACATAGCCAAAGATCATTTGTGAGGGAAGAAGCTCCATGCTCTAATACCTGTACAATCATGAGTGGACTGGAGTGTTTTTTCTTGAGCAGATTTCTTCATATCAATTTTAGGAGTCAAATTTTCCCATTAAACATTCATTCATATGCTATACATAATTTAAGCAAATCAACTTTATATTTTTGAATCAGGACCTTTAGTTTTGGAATCTAGACACTTATGTAAAAGGTGTGTCAAATTGAGTAGGCTACAGCTACATAATTTCAGTGTGTCAGATATATAACATTAGGGATGCTTTGAAATTGAAATTCTTGGCCGAAGCCCAATATAATGAGAGAAACTTGTCAGAATAACCGAACGTGGATTTTTTTAATTTTGAATTTATTATGCCAATGTTTTCATCTATTTATAAATTAGTCATGTGCTGTTACTATTTTGCCTTCTCAAAGTAAAAATCAATTACAGAACTTTAAAATTTTAAAATAATTGCACATTCCAGCAGATGTACCAAGCACAATGTAACTTAAAATAAATTGGTCAAATAAAAATATTTTTACTTCTATGTACTATGTACGCCTACACAAGTGCATTGAAAAGAATGCAAAAAACTGAATGGCTCCACAACAAATTAATAATGGTCCTAGAAGAAAAAGTGGCAGGTTCTACTTTCTGAAAAGTTGCTTTTCTGCTTTGTCACGTGCACCTCTCACTCTACGCTGGTTGCTATTTGATTACTTAATCAAAAACAGTAACATTTATTCAGCCTTTTCACTTAT
The DNA here is from genome assembly GCF_031162955.1 of Sander vitreus. Lineage (NCBI taxonomy): Eukaryota > Metazoa > Chordata > Actinopteri > Perciformes > Percidae > Sander > Sander vitreus. Next base: position 32,127,089 of record NC_135858.1, on the reverse strand, counting down.
TCCTGAACACAGCAAGTGCTTTTTTTTTTTTGCTATTTTCGGGAGATTAATCTCAGTTGCCAACATTTCGGTACAAGATATCAATGTTGACCGGATAGCAGTTCTCCAGTGTCTACCACTGCTGCTGCAAGAAGATGACACAGAGCTGTTCTACACATGCAAGGTGGGTTGATATACTTTACATTGGCAAGCAATAGTAGGCTGGGCATTTAATCGAAAATGTCAAATTTTGTGTGTGTGTGTGACGGCCGGCCTGCGAGTTTTGTCAAGCCCGCAGGGCACGCTTGTGGAGTTTAACTCCGAAAAGACAGTTAACCACAGGTTCGGCTCGTTGCAAGTTTCAACTCGTCTCGTATCTTTGGTCTGAACTGGGCTTAACGTTACCTCTCGCCCAAGTGTGGGAGCGCTACCACGGCGGGTGGCAAATGTCTTGCTCGATTTTGTGACGAGACCAAATACTACAGCACTGCCGAGGTCTGTCAACATAGCTGTGCCGACTGGAAGTGCAGGCAAGCAGGGTTAAAAGTGTAAACAAAGAGGAGGGTTAACGTTAGGCTAAGGCTAACTCCTTATCGGCTATCACTTTGTTGCATTTTCCTCGCCAATGTACATCTTTAGCAAACAAAATGGATGATGCGCAGTGCATAACATAAAGGGGGGGGGGGGGATGAAAACAGCTGTGTCAATAACAGAGTAGAGACAAAGTTGTTAAATAGTATATTTTTGGCATATTTTCCAGGAAGGTGCAGACCAATACTCTACCATTAAGAGACCTGCTGCCATTGTGTCCATCATTGCTGACAGTGAGGATGTAACCATGGTGCCATTCCATCCTCGTGAAGTCAAGGTCTTCCTCCAGGATCAGGTTGTCTTGCAGGGAACTGAGTGCTGTCCTGATGCACTCCTGTATTTGTATGGCTTGCTGTATGTCCTCCAGGCTGAGTACCCAAAAGGCATGACATATACTTTTGAGTTAATTCAGAAAGTCATACTGAACGTGGACGGAGAAAAATTAAAACCAAAAATACTGTCCTTAAAAACTAAACTAGCTGGGGGGAGAAAAATTATTTGCAGACATGTTTAAGTCATGAACATGTTGAGCTGTTCTAACCCTCAGTGTGGCCTTTACATCCTTTCTGGGATGTCATGTTTACAGAAATGTTTTTCTGACTTGTAGGATAGTTAACAAGCACTGTATTTGAAAGGACAATTGGACAGTTGAAGAAAAGATTCCATGTTTTGTATGGAGAGGTGCCCCACAGCCAGATGGGTTTTTGCTGTGCAAGATGGGACAATGTTGTAGGCATTGTACAACAATGTGATGGGATAGCAATAATTGGACAATTTCACACAGCTGAGCGAAAGATCTATTTTAATTTGCATATACTTTTTTTTTTATTGATTGTGGCGACGTGTTTACAGAAATACGGTTTCTCAATTATAGTTAAAAATGAGTGCTTTTGAAAGAAACAGTGGAGGGAAAAATTACATGTTAAAGGACAATTCCAGCGCAAAGCGAACCTAAGGGTTATCAACAGATGTGTACCCACTCTGTCACTCTTCTGGGACATGTTTTCATGCTAATCAAATGTGTTTGTAGCTTGAAACAAGCTAGCGCAGACCGCTGACTAGCTTACAACGCTAGTATTTGGGGCACAGGGAAAGTAAAAACTAATTGCTATTTGTACCACTAATAGGCTCAAAATATCACCACACTTCAACGGTAGTGTAATGAGGGTCCCTAAATGTTAAACAAAGCATTGAGAACTTTGTAAGTGTACAGACAGTTTATTGAAAAGATACATTATAAAGACACTCACGTTCATGTTTACATGCCGCCGCAGTCTTGAAAACCAGTCATGACTTACAGCTGGCGATGCAAACTAAAATCAAAAGCAATTTGCTCAATATATCTGAAATAATCGCACCTGTGTCTAGTGTACTTACTCGGTGGATAACTGTCCATCTGGTCCCTCTGGTCTGGGTCGCCGTCTCCAATTTATTTTTGGAACAGGGAAAAAAAGTTTCACGTACAGCCCTGTTTATTAGAGAGGGGAAATCTTCAGACTGTACAAAACACTGCGTCTCTTGGGTGTTGCGATGCCACAGGTCCCACTCCGTGCAACACAGACACTCCTGTTCGGTGGCCATAGCTTCACAATGTCCGCAGGTACACCACCAGTTTCCCGAAGTACGAGGCTGTGTTGCGGCATTGACTACCGGTAGCTCTCTCTCTCTCGTAGCCCTTTCACGGAGCTCCCGCAGCTCTTCGTTCAATAAACTGTCTATACACTTACAGTGTTCTCAGTGCTTCGGTTAACATTTAGGGACACTCATTATGCTACCGTTGAAGTTTGGTGATATTTTGAGCCTTTTTAGTGGTATAAATAGTGATTTGTTTTTACTTTCCCTGTGCCCCGAATACTAGTGTTGTAAGCTAGTCAGCGGTCCGCGCTGGCGTCTTTCAAGCTCCAAACACATTCGATTAGCATGAAAACATGTCCCAGAGAGCGACAGAGTGGGTACACATCTGTTAATAACCCCTAGGTTCGTTTTGCGCTGGAATTGTCCTTTAATAGAGGAGGGTGCAGACCAAGACTCCATTAAAAGATCTGCTGCCATTGTGTCCATAATTGCTGACAGTGAGGATGTAAACATGGTGCCATTCTATCCTGGTGAAATCAAGGTCTTACTCCAGGATCAGGTTGTCTTGCAGGGAACTGAGTGCTGGCCTGATGCACTCCTGTATTTGTATGGCTTGCTGTTATGTCCTCCAGGCTGAGTACCCCAAAGGCATTACATAGATTCTGTGTTTTTTTTATGAGTTTCCCCACAGCCAGATGGTTTTTGCTAGAGATGGCCCGATACCATGTTTTGCTTCCCGATTCTGATACCTGAACTTGCGTATCGGCCGATACCGAGTACCGATCCGATACCAGTGTGTCATATATTTTATTATGTTTTAACAACTGTATACTACTATCCCTGTATGGATGTGATATTATTTCTATTTTTGTTGTCGGCCTGGCTCAGGTTAAACTCTTTGTGAAACATGAACAAACAAACAATGAATGCCACAGAACTTTCTTTTATTATGCAGTTTGACAGTCAGTTATAACGGAAAAAGAACTGAAATAAACTACTTTAACGTAGATTTTCTTTAGGGCTTTATTACGTGGTATCAGATCGGTGTATTAACTCCAGTACTTACCGATACCAGCGTTTTAGGCAGTATTGGAGCTGATACCGATACTGGTATCTCTAGTTTTTGCTGCATGTATCTGTGCAACATGTGCATGATTTGACATTATAGGCATTGTAAAACAATGTGCTGAATAGCAATGATAGGATAATTTCACACAGCTGAGTCAAATAATTATTTTAATTTGCATATACATTTAATTTTTATTCCAAACATTCTTTTTTTAAGCAATGTAAGTGGCGTGTCAATGTTAAGTTCCAATCTACTGTGTAAATGGCATACTTGTCAAATGTCTTTATAAGACTTATGCTTTTTTATTAATTTTATCATCAATTAATTTTATCATCATACAACAATGTGATTCAGTAGCGATGATATATCATTTGACTCAGCTGTGTTAAACTATCCTATTTTAATTTGCTAGACATTTATTTTAATTGGTTGTGATGTTGGCCCTCACATTCTTTTGTTGCAGTGTCATGTTTACAGAAATAAGTTTTGACTAGTAGGGTTGTTAACGCGAGCATATTTAAAAGGAGAAACTGAAAGAAAAGCACTGTTTATGGAGCGGTGCCCCACAGCCAGATAGTTTTGCTCCATGTACCTGTGCAAAATGCAACAATGTTATTGTGTCCCTCAGTTTACACCACTATGTTCAGATTTTTGCTTACATAAACTTGTATTTTGAATTAGCAGTGAGAATGTAGAGCTGACCTGAAAGATTTGTAAGTAATAATTGTAAGTATAACAATTGTGTGAATTTTGCTTAATTTTTAGGGTACATTTAGCATGGAAAATAGACATTTTGACACAATATTTCTGTGTATAGAACACCGGTGTAATTGTGAAAAATAGGTTTAAACAACTTAAAATATATAGTTCAAATGTACAATTACAAATGTGTAACCATATTTTAAAATATGTGCATTGTTTGGACATAAAATACTGGTTGGAAAATTAAAAATGTAATGTTAAGTCAACTGTAAGGTTTTAATACGCATTAGTTATTTGTACACAAAATTATTTTATTCTGTCACATAATTATTTAAAAAAGTAAATTTTATACATAAAGACAACTCAATAACTTATGTATACTAGATAATCCCACTTAATATGACATGGAATTTTATGTTATAAAACAAACTATTTTATCATTTTTTTTAAAATGTGTTCAACTGACAGATATCTAGTCAGGCAAGGTTCATGTGACACTATTTTTGTGTCAGATTTACTCATAACTTTATTGTTACTGTACTGAAAGTTTTGTGTGCAAGCAGTTTCAAGTTTAATTGTTTGTACATAAAATTAACAGGTTGTGACACATCACTTTTTGTGTTTAATAAATATATAAATACACATTAAGTAACCTGCTCATTCTGTTAATATAACATAGAATTATATGTTAAGAAAACACTAATTATTTTTGTTGCTTGACTAAGAAAGTTATGTTAAACTGACATAAATATCCTTTCAGATAAGACTCATTGTGACACATTTATTTTATGTCTATACAGCCATCTTCGTCCGCTTATCCGGTATCGGGTTGCGGGGGGAGCAGCTCCAGCAGGGGGCCCCAAACTTCCCTTTCCCGAGCCACATTAACCAGCTCAGACTGGGGGATCCCGAGGCGTTCCCAGGCCAGGTTGGAGATGTAATCCCTCCACCTAGTCCTGGGTCTTCCCTGAGGCATCCTCCCAGCTGGATGTGCCTGGAACACCTCCCTAGGGAGGCGCCCAGGGGGCATCCTTACTACATGCCCAAACCACCTTAACTGGCTCCATTTGACGCGAAGGAGCAGCGGCTCTACTCTGAGCTCCTCACAGATGACTGAAACCCATTTCGGCCACTTGTACCCTGGATCTTGTTCTTTCGGTCATGACCCAGCCTTCATGACCATAGGTGAGGGTAGGAACGAAAACTGACCGGTAGATTGAGAGCTTTGCCTTCTGGCTCAGCTCTCTTTTCGTCACAATGGTGCGATAAATTGAATGTAATACCGCACCCACTGCGCCGATTCTCCGACCAATCTCCCGCTCCATTGTCCTCTCACTCACGAACAAGACCCCAAGGTATTTAAACTCCTTTACTTGGGGTAAGGATTCATTCCCTACCTGGAGAAGGCACTCCATCGGTTTCCTACTGAGAACTATGGCCTCAGATTTAGAGGTGCTGATCCTCATCCCAGGCTGCAAACCGATCCAGTGAGTGCTGAAGGTCACAGGCCGATGATGCCATCAGGACAACATCATCTGCAAAAAGCAGCGATGAGATCCCCAGCCCACCAAACTGCAACCCCTCTCCCACCCCGACTACGCCTCGATATCCTGTCCATAAATACTACAAACAGGATTGGTGACAAAGCGCAGCCCTGGCGGAGGCCCAACTCTCACCTGAAACGAGTCCGACTTACTGCCGAGAACCCGGACACAGCTCTCGCTTTGGTCGTACAGAGATTGGATGGCCCTGAGAAGGGACCCCCTCACCCCGTACTCCCGCAGCACCTCCCACAGTATCTCCCGGGGGCACCCGGTCATATGCCTTCTCCAGATCCACAAAACACATGTAGACCGGTTGGGCATACTCCCAGGCTCCCTCCAGGATCCTTGCGAGAGTAAAGATCTGGTCCGTTGTTCCACGACCAGGACGGAATCCGCATTGTTCCTCTTCAACCCTGAGGTTCGACTATCGACCGAACCCTCCTTTCCAGCACCTTGGAGTAGACTTTACCGGGGAGGCTGAGAAGTGTGATACCCCTGTAATTGGCACACACCCTCTGGTCCCCCCTTTTTTAAAAAGGGGAACCACCACCCCGGTCTGCCACTCCTTAGGCACCGTCCCAGACTTCCACGCAATGTTGAAGAGGCGTGTCAACCAAGACAACCCCTCCACACCCAGAGCTTTAAGCATTTCTGGACGGATCTCATCAATCCCTGGGGCTTTGCCACTGTGGAGTTGTTTAACTACCTCAGCAACTTCCACCAGGGAAATTGACGACAATCCCCCCCCATCATCCTCCAGCTCTGCCTCTACCATAGAGGGCGTATTAGTCGGATTTAGGAGTTCCTCAAAGTGCTCCTTCCACCGCCCTATTACCTCCTCAGTTGAGGTCAACAGCGTCCCATCCTTACTGTACACAGCTTGGATGGTTCCCCGCTTCCCCCTCCTGAGGTGGCGAACGGTTTTCCAGAAGCACCTTGGTGCCGACCGAAAGTCCTTCTCCATGTCTTCTCCGAACTTCTCCCACACCCGCTGCTTTGCCTCTTTCACGGCAGAGGCTGCAGCCCTTCGGGCCCTTCGGTACCTTGCAACTGCCTCCGGAGTCCTCTGGGATAACATATCCCGGAAAGACTCCTTCTTCAGTCGGACGGCTTCCCTGACCACCGGTGTCCACCACGGTGTTCGTGGGTTACCGCCCCTTGAGGCACCTAAGACCCTAAGACCACAGCTCCCCGCCGCAGCTTCAGCAATGGAAACTTTGAACATTGTCCACTCAGGGTTCAATGCCCCCCAGCCTCCACAGGGATGCACGAAAAAGCTCCGCCGGAGGTGTGAGTTGAAAGTCTGTCGGACAGGGGCCTCCTCCAGACGTTCCCAATTTACCCGCACTACCCGTTTGGGCTTACCAGGTCTGTCCAGAGTCTTCCCCCCACCCCCTGACCCAACTCACCACCAGATGGTGATCGGTTGACAGCTCCGCCCCTCTCTTCACCCGAGTGTCCAAAACATACGGCCTCAGATCAGATGAAACGATTATAAAATCGATCATTGACCTTTGGCCTAGGGTGCTCTGGTACCAAGTACACTTATGAGCATCCCTATGTTCGAACATGGTGTTCGTTATAGACAATCCATGACTAGCACAGAAGTCCAACAACAGACAACCACTCTGGTTTAGATCAGGAAGGCCGTTCCTCCCAGTCACGCCCCTCCATGTATCACCATCATTACCCACGTGCGCGTTGAAGTCCCCCAGCAGAACTATGGAGTCCCCCACTGGAGCCCCATACAGGACTCCATTCAAGGTCTCCAAGAAGGCTGAATACTCCGAACTCTTGTTTGGTGCATATGCACGAACAACAGTCAGAGTTTCCCCCCCACAACCCGCAGGCGTAGGGAGGCGACCCTCTCGTCCACCGGGGTAAACTCCAACGTAGCGGCGCTCAGCCGGGGGCTTGTGAGTATCCCCACACACGCCCGGCGCCTCACACCCTGGGCAACTCCGGAGAAGAAAAGAGTCCAACCCCTATCCAGGAGTATGGTTCCAGAGACTGTGCATAGAGGTAAGCCCCACCAGATCCAACTGGTAGTGCTCCACCTCCCGCACAAGTTCCGGCTCCTTCCCCCACAGAGAGGTGACATTCCACGTCCCCAGAGCCAGCCTCTGCCGCCTGGGTCTGGTCCGTCGAGGCCCCTGACCTTCACCGCCACCCATGTGGCAGCGGACCTGACCCCAGCGGTTCCTCCCACAGGTGGTGGGCTCATGGGATCATGGGATTTTATGTCTAGTGTACTCAAAACCTTAATGTTACCATACTGTACTAAATTAAAAGTTTTGTGTGCAAGCCGTTTCCAAAAAATATTTTAGAGTGAGCAAATTGGGATATAGCTGAATAATGAAACAAAATTAAATTAAAATTACAATACTTAATTGTTGTTTGTACATAAAATTAACAAGTTATGACACATAACTTTTTGTGTTTAATAAAGATATAAATACACATTAAGTAACCTGATCATTCTATGTTAATATAACGTAGAATTATATGTTAAGAAAACACTAATTATTTTTGTTGCATGACTAAAATAGTGATGTTAAACTGACATACATTTCCTTTCAGATAAGACTCGTGACACATTTATTTTATGTTTAGTGTACTCACAACTTTAATGTTATCATACTGTACTAAATTAAAATTTTTTGAGTGCAAGCCGTTTCCAAACATTTTTTAGGTTGAGTTAGCGATTCGGATTTACAGTGCATATGTGACTAAACCCCTGCATTCTCATCTTACGATTACACTCCTGTTGTGGTTATGGATATTTCGGTTGCCTGTTTGTATATTTCTGTTGCTGTTTGCTGTCTTGTATATTTATTCTGTATATTTCTGTTCCGTTGTGTGAATTTATCCTGTTTTGTGTATTCTGTTCTCTGTGTATATTTCTGTTTCCTATTTCTGTTTTGTTTTATTTTGATAGTCTGGTTTTCTGTCTTGTCTTGTCCAGTTTTACTTCCTGTGTTTTCCCGCCTTTGTTGATTACCCTGTCTCTCCTAATGTGTTTCACCTGCTGTGTCACCTGCCCCTCGTTACCCAGTGTATTTAGTCCTTGTGTTTCCTTTGTCTGTTGTCGGATCGTCTTGTGTTTTGCCTGTCAGTTTGTGTCTACGTCCGATCAGTTTGTGTTTTTGCCCTGTCTGCTTGTTCACTGTCAGCGTGTCTCAGCCATGTGCCTTTGTTGGAATCTTCCCTGCATTCTTTTGTTCTTGTGAGTTTTTCCCACCCCCTGTGCTGCCGTGTTTTTTGTTAAATAAAACCTTGAGTTCAAACTTTCTGCCTGCCTGCCTTCTCCCTGTGTTTGGGTCCTCTTTCCCCTGCTCACCATCACAACTCCTCCGTTATGGTGTGGTGGCCATTTCAGTAGATTTACTCACTAACATTGTTGTGGAAACACAATAAACATGGAAACTAAATGCACACTTACTGCATTACTTCAAATACTAAGTTACTCATCTAGTAAACTAGTATTCACATGAAATAAAACAATAACACATTGAGACCATTCAGCAAAGCACACTGGGTAATTAAACACTGGTTGCTATGGACTCGTCACTAGGCTTCCTCAGTCATTGTATATTTTAGCATATAGGTAAAGCTGCCAAAGCTGAACATTATCCAAAACTCCATTTCTCAGATGAGCGTCAATTTGGGAGCTTGCATGCTACCACTACTTCTTTCTCAAATGCCTTTAAAAGGCTGTTGTATATACACACAGTATAATATCACCGGGACCGAAAGGATATTTGAGTCGGGTATGGCTGCAGCCTGGAGACCTCTCGTCTCATGCCCTCCCGGCTTGATGCAGTCCGCAAGCTTTGACTTTTCAAAATAGCGTCTGGTCTGTTGTGTTTTCGTACGGTGTTTTGGATGTTTTTGAACTAAATAGTACGGCAATCATGCTACTGAATAACATTATTTTTTCATCAGATGTCTTACTTAAAACACGAAGGAGCTAGCAAAGCAGTTTTGTGTTTATATGTGCGAGCGGGATTTATTCAGTTTGGGAAAGTCTCTAAAGCTACAGTTCACATTGTCTGGCTGACTAAATAGGGAGGGACCCATCTGCTAGCGATAGGGGCCGAGACTGAGAGAACTACATGGAGCTACATGGATAAATATGCACCAAACAAGCCACTTTGAAATGTTGCTGTTCTCACGAATACAAAAGTTGGGTGACCCTCCCCCCTAGACTAAAAAAATTGGATGAACCTCCCCTCAACAAAGAATAAAAAGACATGACCCTCCCCTAATTTCCTCTGGTGGTCCATTCCACAAATACCGAATGGTCCCTTACATGTCGCTGTTCTGCAGGTATTCCACGCAAAGTTGGTAGTGCACCCTCGTTTAGAAGAAGTCTCCCGGCTAATCCTGTCTTGTACTAACTGAAGTTAGAGAAACAGCTAGCTAGCTGATGTGATCCTTACCTAGCTACTGCTCATGTGCGACTCCCAACAAAGATAGGGACATAGCACCTGGAACATTTTCAGCCCAACCAATGTTATATACCCTATTAGGAGACCTTAAGGAACAGTGTGAAATACCCTATATAATCATTTTATCACCCCTTTAAAGACTTCGATTAGATTCCTAGGCATAACAATTGATGAAAAAATGTGCTGGAAACCCCATATTAACAAAATTTCATCTAAAATAGCCAAAAATATTGGTATTTTAAGTAAGATCTGTTATTTCCTGGATAAAAAAAACACGTTGTATTATTCCTTTACCCTTTTATTCATTATTGCAATGTGATATGCAAGCTAAATCATATTTATCTTTTTCAAAAACGTTGTGTTCAAATTATTTCTCATGCTAGGTACTTAGCTCACGCACAACCTCTATTTCAGGAATTAGCTATACTTAGCATCTTCCAGGTGAACTTTCTCCACACAGCAGAGTTTGTCTTTAAAGCAATTCATCATCAGTTTCCTCATACATTTACTAGTTTTTTTAGGAGTGAAAATAATTTCTTGTATCGTAAAAATGGTTACATCCTTGTCTCAGTGTAGTCTTAACTTCAGAGGAGCTAAAGTCTTGAATTCTCTCCCTTTACATTTTTTTTTACCTTTCACCTAGTCAGTTTAAAAACTTTTTTATAATCACGATTGCACTGCTGTCACTTCTTGTTTAACATGATTAGGTAAAACGCTTGAACAAACAATTTTTCTTTAAAATATTGTATTTAGTCTCTGTCTTCTGTTATTGTTGGTGTATTTATTTTCTTCATTTTGTTTTTCTCTTTCATATTATGTTTTTTTTATTGTTCTGTTTTTTGTTCTTTTCGTCTTTTCTTCTACATATAAACTTATTGATGTGTATATCTTTTTATGTTATTTAATAATATTTCTTACTCTCTTTTGTTAAATATTAAACTGGATCCATACTTGATGTTTAAGGAAGACATTATATAAGCCCTTTGGGGTTTCCTGTCTTCCTTGCACATGTTTTATTATGATGAATTGGTTACTATGTACAAATTATTATTCTTTTCTGATGTCTAAATAAACAAATAAACAAATAAAAAAGTGGGCACATTGGGCATACAGTGGGCACTTTGGGTACACAGTGGGCACGTTGGGCATGCAGTTGGCAAATTGGGCATACTGTGGGTATACAGTGGACACATTGGGCATGCAGTGGGTGTTACACACATAGTGCAGACGGACTCAAAGGATGACATATTTAAAAGATTACAATATTGTCTACACAAATTACAATTATATGACTTTATATTTTATTTGTTAATATTTTAGCCATATCCTAACTTGCACTGTTTTTTTTACTTAGATTTTGCTTTTACTTTAATGTTTTTCTTTTTAGTTATTTAATGAGCATTATTGAAGGTGCCTGAGGCCTAAGATTTAACGACTAACGACTGCTTCTGTTATTGTTGTGCACAGGTGACATGACTAATAAGGAACCAACTTGGTGGTTACATGGCTTGGGAAATGCACTGGAGTCGAAAGAGTGACATATTTCAGTTGTGCTCTGCTGGCTCTGTACTGGATTTTAAATGAAACAGTGACTATAAGGTTAAAGCACAGATTAAAGTGGTGTGTTTTCATCTACATCCCATGACAATGTAGGAATTGTAGCCCGTTCAATACATGGTAGACTACTACCTCAATTTAAGGGCACATACATGTAAGGTAACATGTTAACATAAACTTGAATAAAGTCATTATATCGAAGACGTGGTTGTCGTTAATCATTTGAAGTCTGCCCTGGACTGCAGCCAGACTGCTCATAGACTTCATACACAGTAAAGTCAAGCCATAAAAACGCGTAGCCTACAGCCAAAAAAAAAACATGACCGTGACAGGTTACTACTTTTCAGTTGGTCGGCGGCAACTGTGCAATGGCTTGTCCCTCCACGGACTCCGTTGCAGTACTAGATGGCGTTGGTCAGCCATATTGTCTCTGATACAGCATAAATCACACAGTGGCACACACGCAGAGGCGACGGAGGGAGGCGAGGATCGTTGGATTCACGAAAGTCATCTTACTGGGAAGCATTTCGGTCGTCGGATTGATCAAGGGGGTAAATAACCAATGCAGTGTGTCTGTAATGTTGATAATGCAGACTCCCATTCTTTGTGGAAACTAGCGATTGTTCCCGTTAGCCATGCTAAGGTTAGCAGGCTAGCAATTTAGGCCCGCCTAGAGCCGATAAGTTACTAAAATCTTCTGCTCACACTGAGAGACACCCCAGTCGGGTGGTGCAGCTAACGTTAACTCATAAGCAATTGCTTTAGTCATCGGAGCATATAACTAACGTTAGTTTATCCACTGCATGACACATTTGTAAACACCCTATAATGTTACATTTCCAGTGTTGTGAGATTATCGACATAACGTTAACATTACCGATGTCGCATAATTCCGAATGAATATCTGTCATGTTAATGTTAACGGTAGCTAAACTGGTCCACATGAGTTTTGTACACAACACTGTGCAGGGTCTTCCTGGCTCAGACTCACAGATTAAAAATAATGGATTTAGTCTTCGGCCCGAAAAGTGAAGCCAATGCGGAAGTGTCTTAAACCCGCATTCTATCTAATTTCCAGCAGGGGGCGACTACACTGGTTGCTGTTGATTTATTACCTTAGTAAACATTTTCATACTGAGTTTATGGTCTCAGTCGCTACTTTCAAGTCTTCTTTAAAACAACATGGTGTTCGTTTTGTAAATTATGGTCCCATTTAAACCCTTTTGACCAAATCCGTTTTATAAATGAGGCCCCTGGTCATTATCCAAAGCTCATCATGACCATATGTAAAGGTTAGAGCACAACTTGTGAGTTTCAGGCTCAGCTTCCTCCTCACCACAACAGTCTGGCACAGTGCCTGTGTGTGCTGCAATGATCCACCTGTTGAGCTGATGCTCCATCTTACCATACAACAACTCAAGATACTCTAGTGTCTTAAGGTCACTCGTGATATATCTGAAGTTATCATTCCTACTCCTGTCTCGCATTCACTTTGTGGGGCTGGCCACAATAGTGGCAATTAGGAGTTGTGTTTTTTTTAGTTTTTTTTTTTTAGCTTGAGCTAGCCTTTCATCAGCCAGCTCAGTGTTGCCTTCACTCAACAAATAGTTTTTTAATGATAGAGTAAATCTAGACTATGATACATTTATTAAGGCACATTGCCAAACTTGCACTGGTGTGAGGATTTCTGGCTTTTCTCTATTTCATGTCATTTTAAATTGATGGATGAAGACACTGCTGACACCATCAGTATGAATCAGGAATTCAATTTCTCTAATTCTTAATTTCCTTTCCCACCTTCTTTGTCAGCTATCCCACCTTGCCCCTGGTGGCCCCTCCCCCCCCATCCTCAGGCAAAGCCTCTCCCCCCCCACCCCCCCCAGCCCTGCCCCGTTGGGTCAACCCCTACCTTCCCTCCTCTTCCTCCCTCTCTCCCACCCATCCTCCCTGTACTTCTGCCGTCCTCCGCTGCAGTAAAATCTCCCCACCATCTCTGCCAAGCTGTCGGACATGTCAGGACCCGTGCCAAGCCGGGCCCGAGTGTACACTGAGGTCAACACTCACCGGCCCAGGGAGTACTGGGACTATGAGTCTCACGTGGTTGAATGGGGGTAAATATTTTGTTAACCCTAACCCCTATTTTCCACTGGGCGCGTCTGTGCTGCGTTCTGGAGGTGCCACGGGTTTGTTCCGTTCTCCGCCACGCGCAATACCACACCAGGAGCGTCTCAGATGCGGAGCGTCTTGCTTGCCCGACTCACAGATTTTATTGTCTCTGCAAGTACTTGAAAGAACAATCACGTGTTTATTAGCTAGTATCTACCGGGCACTCCAGTAATTAAACTTTAGCGGAGTGAGAGCCGCTTCACGCACGCCTGGGTTGTTGAATATCAAGCATTGACTTGAATGGCCGCAATTGCGCGCAGGGGCCGGGCGCCTACGGAACTACGGCGTTATACATGTACCTCATTCCTGAGTTAGTAACTGTATGTTTTGAGCACAGGGAACTATATCTGGCAACCACATTACATTTTGAACAGAAATAAACACTGGCAAAAAATAACTTTGTTTAAGCAAACAAAAACCTATTCCGTGCTCAATAAATGTATTTGCATGTTTGCTATTATCCATATTAACGTGCAATAATAACCCCTCTCACGCTGATTACTCATGTGCCCTCTCAAAAACTTTCTCTGCATGCAGGTAGATGCTGCTGCGCTCCCGTCATGTCTCCCTCGCTGTCAACTTCTTCACTCTGTGCACGCTCAACTCTTGACACACTTGCTCAAATTTTCGCAGCATTACAAGTGTGCCACAAAACCAACCAGTCGGAGAATATAAGGTCAGTTCTGATTGGCTGTTCGTCTCCAATTAGTTCGCAAGTAGCAGGAAACATATCTCCTGGGGAACGGTCTTTTCAACACATGCAGTGATTCCCCAGTAATGGGTAGCCTATTTCTGCTGTTGCCAGGGGTACTTGGAAAGATTGTGGATCCCACTATGAACCACATAAGTTGTCATTCAACATAAACATTAACACAGATTTGTATTCTTAATTGTATATTGTCAACTGACATTTTCAGGAATACATAGTCATGGAAAATTGACAAAGTATTGGTTAAAATGCGTATGAATCCTGTATTGACCTACCGGTATATATTACAGACATACCTTAATAGTTGTGGTAATCGTAATACCGTTGTATTGTTTGAATTACAATAACATATCTCCTTGTGTGACTAACATCATCTTTCACAAGCAATCTAACGTTAGCGTAGCATAGATAGTCTATGCATCCAACATGTCATCCGAACACGCCTAAAATGTCACAATACAGCCACATGTAAGAAGCTTGTAATACTGGTTACATAGTTATCGTGTTTTATTAACCTTAATTCTGTTTGCCAAGGCTATATTTTGTTGGCTTGCAAAGTAGCTATCCGTTGCTAACGTATGTCCAAAAAGCAGTAGCTGACTAAAATTAAACCATATCTTGGCATAACGTTAAATACATTTAAAAATCAATAAGGATATACTAACGTTACCATGCACAGTGCAAACACATGACAACACTTCTCTATGGTCTCCAGTAAAACCATATTTTGGCAGTAGTTAGCTAACATTTCTGCTTTTTGAGATAAATTAGCGTTAGCAACGGATAGCTCCTTTGCAAGCTAATATATCAACAGAATAAAGGTTAATAAAACACGGTAATGTAACCAAAGTATTAAACTACTTACACGTGGCTATAGTGTGACATGCCTACTGCTGTTCAGTCTCGCGTTGCGAGACCCAACTTAGCTACAGTGATGCGAGGCCTGTTCAGATGATATGTCGGATGCATAGACCGGATGTTATGCTCCGCTGTTGTGTGCTAAATTAGCTAGATTGCTTGTAAAAGGATGAGTCAAACTAACGTTAGTCACACAAGGAGAAACAAGTCAAACAAAACTGCATTATAATGCACACAAATATTAAGACATTTCTGTGATATAGCTAAGTCAATAATACAAAATACTGACCGAAATGTGTTGTAATCCAGTAACATTAGTAGGGCTGTAATCTCCCAGTCGACTAGTCGATTTATTGGTCGATACGTTCTGGCTCGACCAAAATTTGGATTGGTCGATTTTTTTTTTGCCGTGTTAATTTCATCAGGTGGAAAGCACTAATTGCTAACGGGGGTGTTTTCAGAGCACCCCTGTTTCACAGGTAACAGTCTGTCTTCAGAACACCCCCCCCCCCCCTTGTTTTCACTTTTTGGATCAGACAGAATGAAGAAAGTACTAGAAGCCATTGGTCTGGTGGTTTGCTGAATATTTATTTAAGTGTTTAATTTATAGTCAGTCCTCCTCTACCATGTCAAAGACATCAGCAGTGTGGCAGCATTTTACAAAAATAGATAATGGGGGGGAAAAAAAGTCAAATGCAAAGTTTGCAAGCAACAGTTTGCATATCACAGCTCAACTACAAACATGGCATATCATCTAAAAACGGTAAGCTAACTTGTCTGCGTTAGGTTGCCCCATCTGTTTTGATTAGGCTATATGAGTATGTCAGAACTGGCATATTCTAATGTTTTAGTCTAATAATCGTTTTATAACTGCAGGCGCACCCGCCCGCAACTACGGTAGCATCCCCCAGGGTTAGCCGCGAAGCTGAGCTCCTATGTTCAGCCTCACTCTGTGCAAGGACATGCACAGAGCTGCTGAAATGAGTGTCTGTCAGTTATTATAACATATGACACAAACAATTGTCTTTATTGTATAGTATTATGTTGCATATTCCTCAACAGTTCTTGTGCTGATATCACTAGTTGACATAGTACTATTTTCGGAAATCATAGGCTATGATATTGCGCAGGTGCACGTGATGCAACGCTGACAGACAGACTCGAGTGTGTCATTTCAGTGCAAAATAATTAGGCTATTTGCAGAATATTAAATCATTTAACCTACTAGTTTTTTATGTTTATTTATAATTCATTTAGACGGACAAGGCTACCAAGTACTGCGCAGCTATTTAATCTAACGCTTTTTTTTTTTTTTTTTCAGTCGACCAAGATTTTCTTTGGTTGATTACAGCCCTAAACATTAGTCGAACAGCTCCACTGTAGTCAGTATATGCTGTTCCAGTATGCTGACCAACAGGTGTTGACTGGAAAAGACTGTTCCTCCTAGATTTGTATTTCCTGCTACTTGTGATCTAATTGGAGAAAAACAGCCAATCAGAATTGACCTTTAATTCTCCGATTGGTTTGTTTTGTGACACATTTGTAACACTGAACATTTGAGCGAGTGTGTCAAGAGTTGAGCGTGCACAGAGTGAAGAGGTTGAGAGCGAGGGAGACATGATCGGAGCGCAGCAGTGTCTACTTGCGTGCAGAGAGAGAAATTATCTCCTATCTCAGTGCAGTGCCCTGCTATGACATGAACTACTACGACTACCATTTTCTAGTCACTGTTCCATTATTTTTATTGTGACTATTATTGCCACTGTTCATCACATCCCCAACCAGCACCGTCAGACACCTCCTACAAAGAGCCTGGGTCTGGCCGAGGTTTCTTCCTAAAAGGGAGTTTTTCCTCGCCACTGTTGCACTAAATGCTTGCTCTTGGGGGAATTACTAGAATTGTTGGGACTTTATAAATTATAGTGTGTGGTCTAGACCTACTCTATCTGTAAAGTGTCTCGAGATAACTCTTGTTATGATTTGATACTATAAATAAAATTTAATTAATTGAGAGGGCACATGAGAGAACTGCGTGAGAGGGGTTATTGCACATTAATATGGATAATGGCAAACATGCAAATACATTTATGGAGCACGGAATATGGAGCTCAAACGAAATTATTTTTTGCAAGTGTTAATTTCTGTTCATAATGTAATGTGCATGGAAAATGTAGTTCTGTGCTCAAAACATACGATTACTCAGGAATGAGGCACATATATAACGCCATACGGGACACAGCGCAGACACGCCCGGTGGAAAATAGGGGTAACAGCATTTGCAGCATGCTGCATGACAACCCTTCAACCCAGCTGATGTTTGGTTGTGATCCTTCACAGAAACCAGGATGACTTTCAGTTGGTGCGTAAGCTAGGGCGTGGCAAGTACAGTGAAGTCTTTGAAGCAATCAACATCACTAATAATGAGAAGGTGGTGGTGAAGATACTCAAGGTAAATATATTCCGAGACAGAGGCTTCGATCAAGGCAGTTGCTCTGATTGAATGATTAAATGCTTTAATCCCATCTGCCTAACTGCCTCGTCTTTTTCACCTTTTAGCCCGTGAAAAAAAAGAAAATCAAGCGTGAGATTAAGATTTTGGAGAACCTACGTGGAGGTCCTAACATAATCTCCCTCATCGATATTGTGAAAGACCCAGTAGTAAGTATAGTATATTGATTGGCAAGAACACTTTGGTCATTAAGTATAGCAGAGGTCATATATAAATTGTTTGTATTTTTCTGATGACATGATTTATATTTTATAAAAAAAAAAAACTATGTTGGAATGTCTGTCTGAAATATCATTACTGTACCAATAGCGTGGCAAGCCCACCACCTGTGCAAGCTTATCGATTTTGCTTGGGAAGTATGTGTCTGTAAGTACTTAGCCAGCTACGGTTGTTAGTTCGATAAATGTATCTTAGCAGTTATACAGCCTTGTATTTCTATGTTGTGTCAGGGCTCTCGCCAAAGAATGGAGCAACAGTGCACTGTTGATACATCATGATGTAGGAGTGCCGTCATTATCATTTTAAAATTAAGATTTCTGCTTTGACATTAAAAACAAAAATTCCAAGCCAAGTTTTTCATTTACTGTTCATTATGACAATAAGAATTGGCTAGTTGAAGTTGAGCCAAAAAAATACCTTTGATTGTTGCTCAGCAGTTTTAAGACATCACTTGGGCTCTGGCAACTTGTGACTTAAGAGGCTGATTACATCAAATTGTGAAAGTTGGTTGGTTAGATGCAGCTCTAGTTCACACTGTAAGCAACAAGTGACCATCTGTATGTATGTCTATTTTTTCTAACTTTTAGTGTCAAAACTGCTATAATTATTATGAAATATTTCTGTATTTATTGTAGCTAATGCATGCTAATTACATGGCAGTAAATAGGGGGGAAATCCAAACACTTGAGCACTGACATCAACTCAACAATAGATTCAACTGTTCCTCAATCCCCATTTTGGAGATGTCGGTTAACTAGAATTTAAATAAATGGCTGTATTGCATATGAAGGGAATTAGAATGCATGAAAAGGTTACAGAATGTAAACCATTTTTGTTGTGCAAAGTAGTCAAATAAATTAGCTAGCAGCTATAATGTTCGTCAGTGTAAATTTGTAAATGTACAGTTATTAGTGTTACAAATTGTTTATGTCACCAATTGTTGTGTGCCATTGTGGGTTATTAAATTTTTTTTATTATAAAGTTACAATCATGAATAAGAGGGTACGCAGTTAACAGGGTTTCCGTTCTCTAGTCACTCGACGGTAGTGGTAGCGCTCTCCGTGGCTATGTGTAACGGTTTGTGAAGAATTCATATAATTTGGAAAATTAAGACCTGTATACCGGTTGAGACAGTATTCCACCCAGCACTACTATGGCACCTAATTTCTTTGCACAATAAGTATCAATCTGCGCTTTAGAAAAAACAGACTAACAAACTGATAGCCAGTGCTGAGTTTTCCTAGTAACTTTACCAAAAAGGCTCAGGATGCTGCAAATATTATGTATGCTGGTGGATTTAAGACAAAAAATAATAAGTTATTGAATGAATCGAATTTGAACACTTCTGTCAATGGCTTGTTGATCTTTTTATTGTTAGTTTATTTCCTGGCCTGGGCTGGGACACACATTTATACGGTTTGATAAAGTACTTATTGGACTTTAACTTATCATTGCACTTACAATAACGAGCGTAGCTGTCCTCAATTTAGGTCATCCTGTATGTCTCATCCGGTTTTTCCTGCATACACTGTTTGTGTGTGTGCACGCGTCAGTCGTGGGGGGAACTGAGCAGCAGCCCCGCCCGCTGCAGAGAGCCGACAGGATTGAAACAGCAGGAGCTTTCAGCGACTTTAGAGTGAAAAAACGTTTGTGTACATTGATTTTAAAATGTATACAGGTTGGAAGGACCGTCTGAAATGTGTTGTATGGGCTTTAGGTGTACGTTTTGTTGGTAAATGTGAGATGTTCGAGTCACACACGTCTTGTCTTCATATCAGAAACAAGGAAATGAATCCAGTGACGTACGTGTGTTACGTCAACCCGTTTTCACTCCCGCTTGGTCAGTGGCTTTCTGCGTCGCATACTGACTGCTGTGATTGGTTGAAGTCGCGGGAAACTCTGGTTATTGGTCAAATTTGCGGTTAAATTATGGTGATTAGTCAAAATTGCGAGTCACACCAAATTCACGGTGATTGGTTGAATTTGCGTGAATTGTTGCCATCGCGAAATCCTGGAGGGACTGATCTGCACACACATTGCCATGACACAGAGCTGGTTTAAAATCAGCAAAGTGTATCCCTTTACGACGGGGAACTGAAACTCTGCTCTCTTCAAAGCCACCATACCCCATTGGCCAAAACTGTAATTTTACCTTGCAGAACACGGGAGTTGTTGGTCTGCACACTGCCTTGGTTGGTTAGTCAGTGTTATTGTGTACCTTTTAGTGAATCCAAATTCTTTAGCTTGAAAAAGAAATGGCCTACACTAGTGTAGGCTAATATCACCTGCGCTGCGTTCGATAGCAACCGCCTCGGTATGTGCAGGCTGCCAGCCCAGGAGGGCTTATTTTATTGTGAGCATGATTATTTAATAATAAAAACGTCTATTTAAATTGGAATGTGACTATAACTTTCGTATTGCCATAATTGATGAATAGCTCACTTCAGTCCATATGTTGTGATATATCACAGCCAGGGGTTGAAGTAGGATCTCAAATTTGAATTTAACACTACTACTTTAATAAATCTCTATCCCCCCTGTACTATCCACTACATGCACTTAAAGCATACTCACTTCTACAGCTAGTCCACCTGTTAAACTCGTTATTTCCTTCTTCCAAAACAGCCAGGAGTTGAGTTTTCCTATGACCGGTGTGATAACTGCATGCCAAATTAATCACCGCACACAAGGCTATTTTTTTAAACGAGTCTGACGCAGTCAGTCCACATAAAACGCACCGCGACTACGTTCACTTCCAGCTAACTTCACGGAGAACAATGGGGACAAAACGGCATCACCAACCTGTCTTAACAGAATATTCTCTATCTAGCTCAGCTAAAAACACTGGATCTGCAGCACCTTACCGTGTTGATCCCTACCCAGCCCGTTTGTAACCCGTAGGCTACCAACAACGTGATCTTCACATGTTTAATTGACAATAACGGTTAGTGCACGACTGTCCTGCTATTTTTACAGACGTGTGAACTAACTACAGACCTTGTGCATGGAGTCACGGCGGTGCTCTGCTGAGAGTGAATAGGGGAAGCACTGGAATGGATATTTGGTGTAATTTTCTAAAAGAACGTGAAATGCTGATTTATGAAACTGCCAGAATGCCGTCGTTCCAGCCCACTTTAACCCCTTATCACAGCTAACAATGCCCTTCAGCTAAGTTCAGATCAAATACTCTCAATGAGGCGAGTTGAAACTTGCAATTACTTGAAATGCACCGGTCTGCAAGGTTCTGAACCCTGCCAGTTTACACCAATGTGACTAGATTATATGGTGTATCATCTCCATATACATCCATTCTAACATACAACTTTTCAGGCTTTTTTGTAGCTGGATATGATTTGTGGCATCTTAAAATAGGAATGAAGATAGTGAAAGTGAGATACTTGCTACAGCTGCATATTTGGTAGTGATAAAATGACTATACCACCTATCTATTCTGGGATATGGTAGAAAATGCTCTGGCTTGTTTTTTTTAAAATAAAACAATCACAGATGTCCTGGGCAGTGTTGAGCCCTGATAGTGGAGATAGCTAGAGGAAAGGGACATTTGGCCCGTCTCTCACACGCTGGGCGTGCCTGATGTGACGCTTTATCCCAGGAATGTACGTCAGTTGAGCCAGACTATTGCTTAATTGACTGTCCACATGCTGGCTGAGTTTCCTTGCTTACTTGTGTATAGAATATGAATGGACATTTGGAGACTTGGCCATAGTGTTGCTCACAGTGTGGCTGCCTGGTTAGTTCGTACAGTTTGCATTAGTGCCATAGCTTATTACAGTGTTGCTGTTTCAGTAAAATAGATAAATTACCTGGCCCCGGTGGTACAATGTTAAATACACAACCTTTTACTTTTTCAGTCCAGGACGCCTGCCTTGGTCTTTGAGCATGTTAACAACACAGACTTCAAGGTAGGAACTAAACTTTTTTACTCTATAAAAAGATTATGGAAACCTCCTTTTGTGTGTGTGTGTGTGATGGAGGAATATGAAAGTCCAATGCTATGTCTTCGGTGCCAGAAAGTCAACCATCGTCTGGTTCTATCGTCAATCACTGGCACATTTCCACAGGTTGTTGTGAGTGATGCATGGCTCTTCGTGAATGTGTGCTGCCGGTTTATTGTAATACATTGCCATAGAAAGCCTAATGGTATTGTTTTAATCTCCAGCAACTGTACCAGACCCTGACAGACTATGACATCCGGTTCTACATGTACGAGATCCTCAAGGTAGGTCTTTCATGGTTTCAGTTGCCTTTCAGCTCATAATCTAAAACCTCTAAATGTCCTGAGGGAGGTGAAGCAGTAAGTCTGATTTTTGCACATGCTTGGGTATTCGTAGAGTACCATCAACTGTGTGTGTGTTATATCTAATAGGCAGCATGTGCTAATCTGTTGCTATCTGTTTTGGAATTACTGGGAAGAAAAAAAACTGACCAATGGATCACAAACTTCTTTTGCTCTTGTCTGTAGGCCCTGGACTACTGCCACAGCATGGGAATCATGCATAGAGATGTAAAGCCACATAATGTGATGATTGATCATGAACACCGCAAGGTGAGTAAATAGGTCAGTCAGTGTCTCCCCAACCTTAACCAAAATATCACTGCTGTTCTGTTTTGCCTCTATTTCAATAATCAATAATAATCCCCCCCCTCCATTGTGCTCTTGGACATATTAATTCAGTAATGTGTGACATATGTAAATATATATTTCAAAATTGTGTGTATATATACACACACACACACACATATATATATATATATATATATATATATATGTATGTATGTGTATATGTATGTATGTATGCATATATATATATATGTATGTATGTGTGTGTGTGTGTATGTATATATATGTATATATATATGTATGTATGTGTGTATATATATATATGTGTATATATATATGTATGTGTGTGTGTACACACACTCTCTTTCCTGTGTTGAACACATGCATGTTTGTAGTTGCTAACTGCTTAATTTCCACGTCTGTAGTTGCGCCTTATTGACTGGGGTCTGGCTGAGTTTTACCACCCAGGACAGGAGTACAACGTCAGAGTCGCCTCCCGCTACTTTAAGGGACCCGAGCTTCTGGTGGACTATCAGGTACAGCTGTGTGCTTTAGGTGGAGTTGACATGTTCTGAGTCAGGATTTATGAGGCATTATCGGCCGAAACTGATCACATTTATTTGCAGCCTTCGATTTATTGTGTAGCATTATTTATGTATTTAAATATTCTATTATAACGTTGTATATTAAGTATTAAAATTAAGAGTTGAGAAAGTATTATTAATTGACAACTGTTTATTGACAAGCAACATGTGCAACATCTTCCACTCTTGTCTCTCATGTCCGCAAACGTCCCGTCAGTGTCGCTCTTGTGTGACTACAGCATTCATGCGATACTGAAGCAACTGTCTGTATCGGTTCTGTCTGGTCCAAGAATTTCAAAGCGTTGAGCCGCTGTGGCTGCCCGATCCATGATCAACTTGTTCTGCTCATGTTCAAACATCTTTGAGGTCAGGAATTAAACTCAGAATAGTTAAGGTCAGGAGAGCCCATTGGTCAGGCGATAGGACCTGAACGGAGTAGCAGTTTTCCTTGTTTTCAGGTTCCAGCTTTCTCTGAGCCCGAGCAAGGCCATGTCCTAATTATTTTGACCGCCACATGAGAATCTCGCGCTAAACAATGTTTCCCCCTTATAATCCCATAGGCCCTGATAAAGTTTGAGAGAGGACGGAATAACTTATTGTGTACCAAATATTCCTTAACAAAACGCTTGCACATTAAAGCTGTAGTGTGTAACTTTTTGATATCAATGAACCTCTGTTACATTCAAGCCATTGACAAATGAATTGCTGCAAAGCTAATGAAGACTATCAGCACCACACAACTCTCTCCGTATTTGTCAGTCTTGCTGTGTTCAGAAGCTTGAGTGAAGATAATTACCTCTTCTGAAGAGTCTGTCATGTTTTTTTAATCCTCCGTGTCCTCTTTGGCTACTATCAACTGCGTGGAGGAGGGGTGGGGTTGGTGCATGATCACGGAAGGCTTACATCATGTGGACGTGCCGACAGTGTTATTACTTTGAATTCCTCATGGGGGCGACAGAAACTACACACTATAGCTTTAAGATACATAATCAATAACTAAACTGCAATAAAGGACTAAAATAAAATCAAGGAACAAGTTTAGATAATAAGGAAATAAAATAATATAAAAGTTTAGTAATTTAAATGATACAATAATGATAAAACTGTGGTGTTTTATTCATCAACTTTGCATTTAAATGCAAATTGTCAGAAAAATAGACCTAAACAAACTCTTCAGGACGCGGTTACGACTGTGAGACACATGCCTGTTTGGAAGCGTAGCTGTTGCTTGAGACGTGCGAGTAAAAAAATGTCTGACACACTTGCGGTCTAGACAAGGGGGTTAGAGACAACTTGGAAAGTTCTCAATGCTTCGGTTTACATGTAGGGACCCTCATTATGTTACCAGTGTGGTGCTGTTTTGAGCCTTGTTAATGGTATAGAAATAGCGATTTCTTTTTACTTTATCCTTGCCCCAACGACTAGCATTATAAGGTAATTAGCAGTTTGCGATAAAACTGGTTACATTCGATTAGCATGAAAACATATCCCAGAGAACGGTCGACTCTGTACACATGTAATTAACCCCTAGGTTCATTTTGCGCCGGATTTGTCCTTTTAAAAGCAAACACTGAGTATAGAGCTGAGGAATGTTTGTAGAATGAGCTATAAGGACCTAGCATGGTTCATATTGAGTGAACTTTTAAAAAGAGGTAAACAATGCAATATATGTATTCAGAAGTGTTATAGTATTATTTTGATAGATATAAAAACGAGTCTGAAATTGATCCAACTTTCTGCTCTTAAAACTCCAGACCGCGTGTACATGCCTACTATGTAACTTGTTTTACAAATTGTAGAATATGACCTGAAAAAATGGCCTGCAAAATATTATTTTAGCCTTCCTTCCCCAGAAATGTCTGGCTGAGTCGAGTTATAACGGAGCAGGCGGGTGTGCGTAGAGGTCTGTGTCAGTGTTTTCAGGCAATTTAACACTGTAATGCCGCTGCTGGCGCAACGCTGGCTGTGTCATGCTGTTAGTTTAGGAAGCACTTGATTTGATATGCAGAGTTTTCTATCAGTGGAGCACGTATTTTAAACATTCGATCATGTTCATTTTACTGTGGGAAGCCAGATTGTGATCGCGATTAATATTCGAATAATTGTGCAGCCCTAGAACACAGCATTAGAAACATTTTTAAAAATATTGGTGACAGGCCTGGTTCGCTACCCGTGCAACTGATTACTCATGTTTATGAATTGATTAAAATAATAATACATTTTAAATGCCGCTTTTTTAAGTATTTAAAGGCACGTTACAATAAAACCACTAAATTAAACACGTGATTTAGGATTTCATAATCAAATTATTTATGATTATGTACCAGCCATGTTAAAACTGTGGCAGCGTACCTCAGACAGCTCTATGTTGGGGAATCATGGTTATATGGTGCACCACATACAGAGTCTTTCAGTGTTTCCTGTAGGATTTTTAGCAGTGGGGGCAGATCTGTCGAACCTTGATGTGTGCATTTGATTTTTCTTGGCTTTTGGAAAAATAACTCCAAGGCTCGGTTGTAGGGGAATTCAGAAAGAGGTGGCCCATTAATGCTGAGTAGCATAGCCTACATGCTGCTAGATGGTCCCCCTGCGGCCTGTTCCTTAACACTAGAACGGTCATGACTTTTTTTTATTTATATGTGTAATAACTTTGCTAAATAAAAAAAAATACAATCCTTCTGGTACCTGACTTTTCCTAAAATAGTCTGTATTTTCGTTTAAAAGTGTTTTTTATATACATTACACAAAAGGCAAAGAAAATACAATCACTTTTATCTCGGCCATACACGGTCATACTGACCGCTCGGATTTTCGCAGTTTTGTTTTTAATCTTTTGCGTGGTTGAAGATGCATCTTGGTTGCTTAGTAATAATCGTAGTCTCTGTCAGAGAAACGTAACTAGCGGTCTCGAGTAACAAGTGTGGGCATCACCGATGGGCCGAAAGCAAAGCCAGAGTCGGTAACGTAGGCTACGGCATGGATGGACTCTGTTCTGAATCAGAAGAAAAGCACCGGGCGCTCACTCTGTGAAAGGCGCGGTACACGTAGATGGCCGGTAGCTGTCTACGTGTTCATATAATTTTATACATCCTACAACTGGCCGGAATCTTTGCACACATCCTTTCCAGGGAGTGCACCAGCTGTAAAATGTCCCGGAGGAAGTTCATGCAGCAACTGGCAAAGTAGCTGAGAGCGGAGTTTATGGAGGAAAAAAGGGCAGTGGCGCAAGGTCCGAACAGCGCTGCGCACTGCAGCAGACACCAAAATGGAGGCAGTACCAGGTTAGGTTATAAATGTTCAGATAACATACTTTTAATTGTTATTTGGCTGTGAATTATGTTGAATGAATTTCCCCAAATATTTTTCGGGATATGAATGTATGAAATCACAGTTTACTATGCCATGATATGAATTGTTGAAACACTATTAGGCTACTACTCAAAAGTATAATTAAAATGTACATGTCGGTGTTATTACGTTGTTCTAAAGATATCTTAAGACAATACATGCATTAATATTGTAATTGGGTGAGATTAGAGTTTGGAATCTGGCGGTCAAAATGACCGCTCATGGCAGTTCTAGTAGTTATGGAATTCTGGCACTTCCAGTATCTTAATGCAGTGTAACTACTTCAGCATGTAAATAATGCACCTAAAATACAAACGTGAGCAAAGGCGTTGAGCAATCGCTATTATATTGAATCAACAGCCACATGCAATTTAGCTAGCAGGTGAAGGTGAAACAAAAAATTAGCAAGAACTATAGACTAATACAGGCTTAAATAAACTGACAACATAAGTTATATGACTTGCAGTTCTCAAGGATGCACACATGCTATCTCAACCGGGTCCTCCGAACAGCCTGTCTTTTTTTCTTTCTCGTTGGCTTACCTGTAGCCTGCAGCTGCTCTTTTCCATACACCATGGCCACTGCCAGAGTTGGAGATAACGGAGAAACAGAACTGAAAAATCCTCCTGCTTCCCTGAAGTCACTAGTGTGGCAACATTTTGCCTTCCTCGTGAGTGAGTTATGGAAACAAACGACGAACGGTAAAGCGTGAGCTCCGACTGGACCTTATGGTGCCTTCAGGTGGCGCTTGTAAAATCATGGTGTGTTAAAGGCATACTATGTAACTTTTCCCTCTTCGGTCCCCCTACAGGTTGTCTCATTGGAACTACAGCTCATGCGTCCCGCCGCTTCGGTCCCCCTACAGGTTGTCTCATTGGAACTACAGCCACACAAGCTGTAGTTCCAATGAGACAACCTGTAGGGGACCGAAAAGGGAAAAGTTACATAGCATGCCTTTTTAAGGTGCCCCTCATGAACACATGGTGCTATCAGGTGCACCTTGTAATGATGTTGCCTTACACATCAATAACGATCAGTCACTTCCACACAGTGATGCATACAGCTGATTAATTAAACACTGGTATCAGGACTAAAGTCGGATCGGTGCACCCTTGATTTCTCTGCTTTAATCGTATCTGTGATGCCTTTGACACTTGTACTGTGTGTGTTTTAAGATGTATGACTACAGTCTGGATATGTGGAGCTTGGGCTGTATGTTGGCAAGCATGATCTTCAGGAAGGAGCCTTTCTTCCATGGACATGACAACTATGACCAGGTAAACACAAAGCAGGGTTGGCTGGTAAGGCTTTCTCTTGCTACTTTACTGTAAATGCAACATACAATTCTCTTCATCGGAAGGCTATGGGGTGACCAGCAGTTACGTTTATGGCAAGCTCATATGTGACTACAAGTCATAGCTTGCGAGAAAGTGTGATTGCATTTCTGCCTTGAGATCTTGTGAGAGTGGGGACTGCCAGGTATTTTCTTTAACTGACTTGTATTGTATGGAAGCAAATAAGGGACACAAGTATTTAATTTTAACACCCACTGAATACTTAATATTGAAATATTTTACTTTGAAAACCATGTCTGAATTTATCTGTTCTGAATTCACCTCTTTAAATTAAAGTGTGAAATTTCTTGATTTTAATGTTTAAAAGCTAAATTTGAATATTTTTTGAGTTGTCACAAACTTAGATCCCAAAATTTAAGTTTCAGAATAAAAAAAATAAAAACATAGATTCAGGTTGTTGTTTGTGCTCCTGTAGTTGGTGAGAATAGCGAAGGTTCTGGGGACTGAAGACCTCTACGACTACATTGACAAGTACAATATTGAGCTGGAACCTCGTTTCAACGACATCCTGGGAAGGTGAGAGCTGTTACCACTGACACATGATGATGATAGTGCTGTCTTATGTAGGCTTTTGTTTAGTACAAATGATTTAAAATGCAACAGCTGCATTTGGTGGAACTGATTAGATTTTGGAGGTTAAAGGTCAAGCTCACTGTGACCTCATGTCTGTCCATCCCATTCTGGTGAATGCGATATCTCTGGACCCCTGGAGGGAATCTCTGCAAATTTGGCACAAACGTCCAATTGGACTCAAGGATGAACTGAGTGGATTTTGGTGTTCAAAGGTCAACTTCACTGTGACGCCATCATGTTCTGCAAAACCCTTAACTGAGGAAGAGAAGGGAGACATTTGGTCTGATACTGAGTTGGTGACGCTAGGCTCAACACAGCATTCCGGGATGGTAGAAAGACGTGTTCTGGTTTATTGGCATTTCTTCAAACCAATCACAATCGTCTCGGGCAGTGCTAAAAGCCAGATGGAGCAACGGTGCCTCTGCAAAATAGCCTTGGGAAAGAACTTGTTTTGGTGGAACGTGTACGTTCAAAAGTTGTTTTTAGTCGTGCAACAGAAAACTCAGATTGGAGAGAGTGTCCAGCTAGCTGTCTGGATTTACCCTGCAGAGATCTGAGGAGCAGTTAACCATAGTCCTCAGAAATCCACCAGAGGTTAGAATGCCAACACAAAGAAAGCGGGAGGTAACGGACATCCGGCCGAAATGAGGGACATCAGCAGAATTTCCAGCAGCACCTGAACAATCCCGGAAATTAAATGTCGTTATATAGACTAGGTGGCACTAATGTTGAAACTGGTGATTGTTTAGATCTTCTGTGCTGCCGGGTTGAAAAATGTGTGTAAAGCATCCATGTTGTGCCAAAACTCAGACTTAATACCTTTTTATTAAATTGCTTTAAAGTCTACACTACAGATATTATATATGTTTGGACAAACATGGATGTAAACTGGTGAAGGCATACAACCACAAGGAGGTAATTCTAGTCTTGATTTGTCTTTTGCCTTCAGGCATTCTCGTAAGCGATGGGAGCGGTTTGTCCACAGTGAGAACCAGCACCTGGTCAGCCCCGAGGCTTTGGATTTCCTGGACAAGCTGCTGCGATATGACCACCAGGCCCGGTTAACTGCCCGCGAGGCCATGGATCACCCTTACTTTTGTAAGCCCTCATAATCAGCCAGTTTTGTTTATAAGAATGAGAACAAAAGCCGTAATAGCAATGACAAAAGTGATTTCTTTATTTTTGCTGTTCCTGCAGTCCCCATCGTGAAAGATCAGTCTCGTGTGGCTGGAGCCAACCTGCCCAGTGGGAACACAGCTGTTGGCACAGCCAACATGATCACTGGTGAGAATACTCACACGTGCAATGAAGAGATTGTACTGCCCCCAATCTGGTTAAACATTTATGGCAACATCCCTTCATAATGTCTTTCTGTTGCTGCAAACAACAAGCTTCCAAAGACACTGTGGTTTCATCTGTTAGTACTGCCAGTAATGTGAAGGGTGTGAATGTGAGAGCATCGGCGCTGGAAGGAACGTCTCCCCTGTGCTTCCCGACCACGGTCCGGGAGCCCGAAACAGGACTGCGGTCAAGGCAGCTGTCGCTTGGATTCCTGGGTCAAATCAGCCAACGCTAAAATTATAGTGCACCTGTATAATGATACTTATGGTAAATGCATTGAAATGGCATCCGAGCGATGGTTGGCTTGGCCACAGTGAAACCGGAAAGGTGGAGACTGCAGTGCACACACAGACTACAGTGTCACGCACATGGCACACATTTTTGTTTAATTAAATCACAATTTTTTGCATTTTTGTAATCGCACAAACATCACACTTAGATTAATCGTACAGCCCTATTCAAGATGGCTGCACCCTCTACCTCTCTCCACACACACACCTCGCACATGCACTGAGTCGTCTGATAGGCACGGCGCTACTCTTTGTTATGCCCAATTCTTTTAACAGCATTTACACTGAGCTTTGTTTTGTTCTGTTGACTGAAGC